>NC_072738.1:88121287-88257511 GCF_026930045.1 Uloborus diversus
AAGTTTGGTTGTGAAAATTTCATTGAAAAAACTTTTTCTTATAAGTGGGCCATTTCACGAAAATGCACTCATTTGTGTAGCTCTGTATTTCATTTCAAAACGAGAACTTAACTTTTTTTTGCCATAGAAGTCACAAGTGAACGATTTTATAGGCATTTTTTTTTCGCTTATTATATTTTTGAATTGAACTTCTGATACCATGGGTGCCCACAGGGAGAGGTTATGGTGTAAGTTGCGCCATCAAGATTCTTGGGGGGGAGGGGGGTTAAAATATATTTATTTAAATTTATTTGTTGATGAATTTTTAATTTTAAATATTTGTTTCGTTTTATTTTTATACATTTTATTTTAATTTTGTTTTATTTATTTAATTATTTTGTGTGGATGTGTGTGTGTGTATGTTATTGGTGTAACACGGAACTTTTCTAACAAAACAACAAAAATAATAATTTACAATGAAAAATAAATAAATAATAATAAAAAAAATATTAAATAACAATAAATAATGAAATAATTTTTTAAAAATGAATAAAATAAAAAAGTGCAAAATGTATGAGTTGTTTTTTTGGGGGGGAGGGGATTTGCGCCCTCGAACTTAGGTAGGATGGGCACCCCTGTCTGATACCAGACATAATCAAGTTAGAATCCCGAAAACTCGGCTAAATGCGGGCCGAAAAGTGACCGAGTTGATGAAAAATGCCAGGTAATCGGTAATGTGTGCGCAGCAGGATGAAGTTTTCCCTCTCTGCCAGGGAGTGGCCGAGTTTTCTGGATTCGGTCGGTTATAGAGTGCCGAGTTTCCCGGAATTTCGTTGTTCATGAGGCAGATTTTTGTTACCATCGCTTCCTTGTATATTAGTTAACTACCGGCATATAGTAAGAAAATCTCAATAGAAATCTGATATACGAATAAACATCTTTTTTTTTTCATTCATTAAACTTCAGTCGTAACAAGATGTTCGTTCAAAACTAAATGAGCTTATTTTTCTGTATACCAGCATTGTCTTTCCAACAACAGACACACGAGGGTGGTTATAGACTACCATTTTAGGGGTGGGGTTCATGCTGAAGAATATTGAGTTTGGGGTATGAAAAATTTCGGAAATTTCTTGAGTATTAATAAAAAACATCAAATCTATCAGGAATAAGGCCTCTGGTATGGCCTAAACGTTACTAATGACTTTCATAAGCAATGAAATGACGTAGCATTTCATATATTTACTTTTAAAAAGAATTTATAAATTGAAAAGATTACAGCAATCGTTTTCATTTAATTCACAAAGTATTTGAACACAATGGTGAATGGATGATATTGTTGACAGTTTAGGGGCGTAGGGAGGGGGTTATGATCCTCCCTTTGTATCCGCTTCTGCAGACATATCTCCTCTTCAATTGTCTTAGAGTCCATCACACCTTTTTAAGAATTGAAATATTTTTTAGAAACAAAATATGACTTAAGTGGAAGGAAAAGGAGCAAGTTTGTAAAAAAAGATGTCAAATTGATTCTCTTAAATTGTTAGGCATCATTTTTCAATACATTTAAGATATTATTATCTTTTAAAGCGGGAATGTTTTCAATATCTAATCGCTTTAATCTAGGCTTACCAGATTTCTGAAATGTTCAACCGGAACACTGGAATACACTCTCCTTCCTCCCAACGTCCCGAATATTCAAAAGGGTACACAACCCTGGCTGGTTTTTAGAGAATTTCATAGGGTAGTTCATTTTCAATGCTATGAATTCATGATTACTAATTATGAACCTAAACCAGGAGTTATAATAAGTGACGCAGCAGATATACAGTAGACCCTCGTTCATCCGATCACTGTTTATCCGAATCTCCAGTTCACCCGGATCAAACTTCTAGAGTTAAAAAAATATACATTTGAATAATAATCATTTATTGTAATCGAAAGAACGGAACTATAAATAAGCCAAATATTCGGTTTCTATTTTGGTTTAATATACAACTCCCGCTAGGTCGTAAAAAGTAAGTAATTATCCAAATAAATAATTCTTCACAGAAAATTATTTTTGGACTGTTTTGGTCATCTGTAATCAAATTTATCTTTTACGCTAGGTCGTAAAAAATAAGTAATTAACCAAATAAATAATTCTTCACAGAAAATTATTTTTGAACTGTTTTGGTCATCCCCTTGCCCTTGTTTTCTGTTTTAAACGAAAGAATTTAAAACAAACCTTTTTGACGTGATTAAAAATCTAGCTTCTTCCTTACTCATTAAACTAAAATAGCAATTTTTTTTTTTTTTTTTTTTGTCGTGTCCATGGACAATTAAATGGCTCCGTGTGTATTCAAGACCGCGTCCGCTAGCTGCAACGCATCTGTGCTGTAGAGGACCTCTCGAAGTTCTGAAGCCAGTGGTACCATACCTAGCTGCAGAACATATGGGATAAGGGCCGGGCACTCAAGAATGTGATCCGGAGTCAGTTGGGCATCGGTGCAGTTCTTGCAGGGAATATAAGTTCTCGTTTTGTCGGGAAGAATTTTCATCCCCTTATAGTGGTTTGTTCTTAATCTTGCAATTGTAGATGTTAGGATTCTGATGCAATCAAATTCGGTGATGAGGGGCTTCTTAAAGGTATGTGGCAGAAGTCTATGTTTTGCGACAGCATTTGAGTCTGCTAGCGTGATGGTGGTGCAAGGTTTGCCAATGTTTCTGCCTTCTTTTCCTGGGGAATCCGCACACTCATATCCTCCAATATTCACGTGTGCCGGTATCCATTGCAGCATGCAGGATTTTCCATTGCCGTGCAAGTCTTCGAGTACGGCATTTATGTCAGAGGTGATTTGGTTGCTCCGTTTTTGATTGCTTCTAAGGCCGCTTTTGAGTCAGAGAAGATTGCAAATCCATCAGTTGGGACTGAGATCTCTTGATTGGTCATGTAAAAAGTGAGTGCCTCTTTAATCGCAAGAAGTTCGCTTGTGAAGTTAGAAGCAATTATGCCTGTGTTGATTTTATGTGTATATTTATCTCCATTTGGAAGCAATAAATATAAAGAACAAAATGGTATTCAATTATAAACGAAAGCACGACATTTAAGCATATACAAATTTGAAGAATTTCCGAAATATGAAATTAAACTTTACATGTTTAAAAAGATCTATCTGTTAGTACTTTTTTCTTTTTAAATCTAAAACCTTCTCTGTATGGCTATTGATGTACGAACTGTTTTAAACAATTTAGCCGCCCGTGTTCCTCTTACACTTGCTTTAGTTATTTTGGGAAATTTCAATTTTTGTGGGCACTTGGTGCGGTTTAAAATCTTACCAAATTTGCGAGAATCATTTCGGGACACTTTCGATAATACTCCCTCTCCTTACTAATTTTTATTATAGAAATATTGTTGCCAGATGCTGAGATACTTTTGGTCAACAAAAAAAAAAAAAAAAAGGCGCTAAACGGTTTTATCCGAAATGTTTCCAAAATAAGTAGTAAAATTTGGCGATTGTTTGAAATCATGCAAAAAGAAAAATTAATGGAAGTTTTTGTGCGGTTTATGGATTTGCCTAATTTAGTTGTTGAATTACTTTACACAGTTTTTTTTTTTTCAAGTATCTTTGATTGGCGATATTTTGTTTACATGGTGAAAGCTGAGAAACATTATTAAGTAGTCTTTGGGCTCAAAAACAGCGACAGTGGAAAAAACTGCCAAATTCATCAGCTACTGCAATCTTTCTGAAAAAATTCTGGCCATATTTCTGCTGGTTGGTTGGATATAGTGAGCGAGTGTCCAATCAGTATAAATAATAATAATAAACCATTAATTACATAAGTTCCGTTTAAAAGTAAAATGATCAGCAAAATCCATTTATTTTTAGCCAATCTTGTGGAAAAACGTTACTTTAAGATTTGACTTGAGAAAAGCCTCAAAAAGTTAGACGAAGCGCAAAAATATTCAACAATACAACAATTCTTGGGAGTTGAGATGACACACTAAATAATGACTTGGATTGATGAAAGCCTTCGAACAGGGAACAAAAAAGCTCATAACTCGTTTTTTATACAACTTAGAAACTTCGAACAGATGCTATCTTCAGCAGAAAAATTGGCGCTTTCGATGGACATATAATGTTAATATGTGCACTTTTTTTCCATTCCCATATTGGAGCATTTATGCGAAAATTGGGACTAAAATTGGAACAAAAAGGGAACTATCAATCGGATTTTTTTCGAACTGGTCTATAAACCTTCCCAGTACCAAACTGAACAAACGGTGAAAGTTTCAGCCAAATCTGCCGGGTAGTTTCTGAGATCTTAGGGAACAAATTTACCAAACTCCATTTTTACTTTCTTCTATATCTAATATATAGAAGAAAGTATTGGATTCGTGCAAATTTTCGAATTTCGAATTTTGACGGATTCGAACGTTTTGAGGTGTGCTGAGTCCATTTCGACCATTTTTGGAAAATGTCTGTCTGTGTGTGTGTGTGTGTGTATGTATGTGTGTGTGTGTGTATGTATGTATGTGTGTCACGTCTGTGTGCGACCAGTTTTTTGTGGCCGCTCTACAACAAAAACTACCGCATGAAATCGAACGAAATTTAGTACACATATGTGCCCTAATGTGAACTTGTGCCCATTAGTTTTTGGCGCGAATTCCTCCAAGGGGGGTGGAGCAATGGGACGTTTTTCGAGTTACGCGTGCTCGCTATTCCCCAGGAAGTTACTGGCGGAATCAAACAAAATTTGGTCCATATGTTGGTATTAACAGGAACAGGTGCTGATTCAACTTTGGTATCAATAACTCAAACGGGGGTTGAGCTATAGAACGTTTTTTGTCGTCAATTGTGACTGCTGTATCTCAAGAAATAATGAACGGAATGAAAGAAAAATTTATCGGCAAGTAGCCCTTATAGACCGGGATCTGAAGGGGGTTGAGCATGCATGGAAAGGCTGACGCAATATTATTTCTGATTATTGTTACAGACACGATGGTGATTATGAAACCACATGTCGTCGCCCCCCTGGGTGGTCGACAATCCCGGGGGAGGGGGAAAGCAGTGGGGGGGAGTCGTTTGCTAAAACACTCATAACTCGCGAACTATTTGAGATAAAACACTGAAAAAAGTGGCAATCGACGCAACAAAACAAGGGCTTCATAAAAGCTAAATATGATTATGGACCTATCTTTGTTGGTTTCTGAGTAAAATTCCATTTTTCGCAAACAAGCAAAATTTTTGAATAAAATGCGCAAAACAAACTTTTTTGACCAAAATAAATTCCAAATCAAAATTGTTTGATTATTTTTTCAAATGAAGTCCAAAATATCATTATTCAGTTTGTTAAAATCATTTAAGTACTTTTAACGCGTTGAAAAACAAAATGACAGTAGCAAGCTCGAACACGATTTGCATTATAGTTCAGGATCTGAAGGGGTATTTTGAGCATGCATGGAAGACCTGATGCAAAATTATTTCTGATTAATGTCACAGGCACTATAGTGATTATGAAACCACATGTCTTCGCCCCCCTGGATGGTCGACAACCCCGGGGGAGGGGAAAAGGCAGTGGGGGGAGCCGTTTGCTAAAACATTCATAACTCGCGAACTATTTGAAACAAAACACTGAAAAAAGTGGCAATCGACGCAACAAAACAAGGGCTTCATAAAAGCTAAATATGACTATGATCATATCTTCGTTACTTTCTGAGTAAAATTCTATTTTTCGCAAAAAAGCAAAAAATTTGAAAAAAATACGCATTTTTTTTTTTTTAAATTATCAAAATTATTTAACTGTTTAAGGAACCAATAAAATCTGAAATATCATTATCCAGTTTGTTTAAAATTACTTAAATATTATCAAAGCGTTGAAAAGTGAAATAAAAGCAAGCTCAAAAAGCATTTGAGGTAATTCACAAAAGAAAAAAAAACAAGTTTGCGGAATGTACCTTGAAGACTCGACATAAACCAAAGTAAATTTTGTGGCTCTCCTGTTTTGGCGGTTTTATTTCGTAATATTATCAAAACAATATCCCAGTTAAGTAATTACTTAATTACTTAACCTTTAACGCATTATAGCTGCTTAGTATGGGTCACATTGGGACTTTTTAAAAAATTAAAACATGCAAGTTTGCAAGTACGAAGTAATTACGGAAAGGATAAATGATCAGGATAACCCTTTTGCTGATTTTACACCTGAGTTATGAAACATAGTGAGCGAGGCTATTGCCACATAAGCAGCATCAAAATTTCAGTGGAACGTTAAAGAAAATGTGAATAGTCACTTATCCAGAGAAGTCCTGCAATGGCAATGTTTTCCATAGCGACTGCAAAACAGCAAAAGAAAACCAAAAAAACATTTAACCTGGGAAACGTTAGCTCAAAAGTGGTGTTAGTACATCTAAAAATCATTCCCATACAATAAGCCCAATGCTAGGTTAGGTTCATTAGAATGGTTCACTGAAGCAAAGCGCGAGGTCCGATTTCGTGAATGTAATTCAAAATGATACTTCTTGCAACAAAACTCTGGAAGAAGCACCCTATTTTTAACCAACTTCAAAAAGGAGGCGGTTATCAATTCATACCGTATGTATGTTTTTTTTTTTGTTTGTCCACTCATAATTTCTCACCTAGTGAACCGATTTTGATGATTCTTTTTTTAATAGATAGGGGATGGCTCAACTTAGGTCCCATTACTTCGTTTGACCATATTTGTTCTTTAGAAAAAAAGTTATGGGCAAAAAACAGTAAATTTTATGCAATTTCCCTATTAAATGATTTTGTAGCGAAGTTCGCACTTTTCATCCGTGGATAACGGTGGTTCAGTGGTAGAATTCTCGCCTCCCACACGAGCGACCCAAGTTCAAATCCAGACTAGGAAAAAGTGAATTTTAAAATTTCGTTTCTACTGTTTCCCGTATTTTCTCGAATTTTCTATTAATTTCTGTATCTTTCCAAGTCTGGAAAGTTCCAGCACTTTCTCAAGTTGTATATAAGGAGATGTAACGTTCATTCGTGGTTCTGAATAAAGATCTCGAGTTGAGACTAACGAGTATTCGCTTCATTTGGCTTTCACATTGTCTTCGCTATCTTCATCTACGCGACAATAGGAAACTCATTGTTATAAAAGTTTGGTGCCATATAACAGTAACATTAATAGTAATTGTAATGATAATTTTGAATGAAGGCTTCTCTGAAGCAAGCATCAAATTTCTTCAAGGGATATTTCGATAATGGGGAATCTGGTGCTGTCGTCTCATTTTTGGCGTAAATAATTTTATTTTAGTAACCCTGCTGATTTATAGTAACCCTATGTGAATTATCAAAATCTTCCTTTCTTCAGTGCTATTGCTCCATAGTAGGGGTAAACCTAACCTGGAAGCGAGGTGATGCAGTGATTAGGATCTGCTTAGCCTTCACAATGCTACCATTAGGTTTGACTCAACTACTCTGTAGTATTTTTATCATTATCATCTATGCCGATAACAGATGATCGGGACTAAGTAAGAAAATACAGGATTGCATCATGAGCAACTTAGATGCTGTGGAATGTAAATTAGTTAGGAAAAACGTAATACTTAAATGGTTATAATTAAATTAACTACGGATGATTTCCAGAGAGGAACAAAGATAAGTTTTTAGTGCCAATCGCTTAAAGTTTAACGCGTGTCAATAGTTTTTTTTTTTTTTTTTAGTATGGAGCATTTTTAAGAAAAAAATGTGAAGTTTCGTGATGGTAATTTCTTATTATTTCTGAAATACCTACATTTACATTAAAAAGAATGAAATAAAAAAATTTTGAAAAAAAAAATAGAACCCACTTCAAAATTGCTCTAAAAAGTGAAAAATAATTTTATTCTTTAAACACCATCGATAATGCTTTTAAACATAATTTTTGAAGTTGGCGCAAAAACGATAGATAAAATCATTCACAGCCATAACTCAAATACAACTATAAATTTAACCAGGACCAGTTTCTTCACTATCACATACATTATGCATTGATGACGGCATATTTGAATAGCGATATAAATGTTTCGTTCGTAACTTTGGATGCTTTTCTGAAAAAAAAATATGAACGAAGCATGGTTACACTGGATTTTACGTTTTGTTTTTGCGCCAACTTCAAAAATTATGTTTAAAAGCATTATCGATGGTGTTTAAAGAATAAAATTATTTTTCACTTTTTAGAGCAATTTTGAAGTGGGTTCTATTTTTTTTTTTCAAAATTTTTTTTAAGAACAAAGTTCAAGTTATCGATGGAATGAATGACTCTGGTCCATAATGTCCCAAACACTACTTTCAAATGTAGCAAAGATTTTGCAGGTCTCCAAATAAAAAATAATAAAATTTTCTCTCCAATTGTCAAACTACACGAGTGGACCTTAAACACGATCGGTACATCTCACTGTAGTTTTCATAAATTGAAAAGCAGAAGTTCCGGAAAATACATTACAATAATTTCTTGTTATTTCCATCAGAAATAAATATAATATCAGCTCTTTACCATGCTCCTGCAATTCTTTCCAACATGTGCTAAGAAGTATTGCTCAATACTGTACTATTGAATCAATTCCCCTGTACCTTAGCAGATGTAACCAAGTTTGGGTTTCACTTGAATGAAAATAAATCAATAAAGCCCCACACTTATGATGCAGCCAGTGTTACCAGATAGTTTAATTCCACCCTGCGCAGGCAAAAGCTGTAAATAATCTTGTAATTGTTTTATTAATAATTCATCTTGCTGTAAATACTGTGCTTTTAAGACTAAAGCAAAAACCCATAAACTACAAAATACACGGAAGAGAACGTTTCAATAGAACAATTACAAGTCAACAAAAAAGAGTATGATCCAGCTTTCAGAATTTCTGATATATTAATGCTTTATGTATGCATATTGATATTCTACAATTATTTTTTAATACGCATTATTTTACTAATATTATTTAATTAGTTTTTTTAGAACTCTAGTGTATAATTTTATATTTATATTCGTTTTCATAAAAGCTCAAGCTTCTCATTTTTTATATTTATTTAGTACATATTATTTCTTGTATCATTGTTCTTTGTTGAGTAAATTATAAAAAGCAATACCCGCAAAACAATACCCGCAATATTCTTTTGTGCAAATTGAAAGCACAAATTAATAGAAATAAATTAAAATTATATTTTAATTGAAACTACTCTGGACCTGGTTCCCTAGTTCCTCTCAAATTTAAAGCAGTATATAACAAAATTAAATCCATAGTTAAATACTTTGCAATTAGAATAAGTTTGTAAACTGAAGAATGAATAGTTCGTCCTAAGGATAATAAGGCTGTTTTTTTCTCCTTAGCATACTGCCGTTTTATTCAGTGCGCTAACTTAGGCAAGTGCTTGCATTTTCTATTTCGCTTTTTGACGCTCACGTTGGTAATAATTAAGTATTTTTAAACAAACTGAATAATGAAATTTCAGGTTTTATTGATTCCCTAAGCGGTTAAATAATTTTAAAAGAGAATTTATCTTTGAAAAAAAAAGCTTTTTGTATTTTATTCAAAATTTTTGCATGGCTGCTAAAAAAGGAATTTTAATTAAAAACCAACAAGGATAAAACCATAAACATATTTAGGTTTTTCAAGCCCTTGTTCTGTTGCATCTTTTGCCACTTTTTTCAGTGTTTTATTTCAAATAGTTCGCGAGTTATGAGTGTTTTAGCAAACGGCTCCCCCCACTGCTTTCCCCCTCCCCCGGGGTTGTCGACCATCCGGGGGGGGGGCGAAGACATGTGGTTTCATATTCACTATAGTGCCTGTGACATTAATCAGAAATAATTTTGCGTCAAGTCTCCCATGCATGCTCAAAATACCCCTTCAGATCCTGAACTATAATGCAAATCGTGTTCGAGCGTGCTACTGTCATTTTGTTTTTCAACGCGTTAACAGTACTTAAATGATTTTAACAAACTGAATAATGATATTTTGGACATTTGAAAAAAAAAATCAAACACTTTTGATTAGGAATTTATTTTGGTCAAAAAAAGTTTGTTTTGCGCGATTTATTCAAAAATTTTGCTTGTTTGCGAAAAATGGAATTTTACTCAGAAACCAACAAAGATAGGTCCATAATTATATATAGCTTTTATGAAGCACTTGGTTTGTTGCGTCGATTGCCACTTTTTTCAGTGTTTTATCTCAAATAGTTCGCGAGTTATGAGTGTTTTAGAAAACGGTTCCCCCACTGTTTTCCCCCCTTCCCCGGGGTTGTCGACCACCCAGGGGGGGCGACGACATGTGGTTTCATAATCACCATCGTGCCTGTAACAATAATCAGAAATAATATTGCGTCAGCCTTTCCATGCATGCTCAACCCCCTTCAGATCCTGGACTATTAGTGGGTATAAGAACTGATTTTATTTTTGTGTCAACAGCTAAAAAGGGGGTAGCGCAATCACCCGTTCTTTTTTTCCATTTTGAGTGCCCTATCTCAAAAAGTAATGCAACGTTCTGGTTGAAATTTGGAATATATGTGAATCCATATGTAAACAGGCTTTGGTTCTATTTTGACGCCGATCGCTCCAAGAGGTGTTGATTTTTTTTTTTTTTTTTTTTTTTTTGCGAATAAAAATATTTTTATTAATGCAACAATAAGAAAGATAAATCGTAATAGATTGTCGTCTGCGTATTTCTCGTGATTTTAATTGTATGGAAATGATCGGAAATATTATCTCAATGATTTAAAAATTTTAACTGTTGCCATCTTATGTTTGTTAACAAATAAAATATTTGTAATTAATTCAAGCAAGGCTTTTAAAATAACTTTCAGTTTTTGCATGTGTAATTTTGTTTTTGTTGGGAATATTGCTTCCTCGTCAAGCATGGGGAAGGATCAGAAAAAAAAAAAAGAAAAATATAGAAGAAAGTTTCGTGATGACCACAACATACTAGTTATATTTATAGATATGGAGTTTGAGTTTGAATTGTAGAACTGCGAAGAAGTAACAATTGAAGATTTTCGTGCGGAAATTCTTCATTCCCTTTTAAGTTATTTTTTTTTCTATTTAACTCCGGAGTGTGTGCTTCACTGATTGTGTCCATCGTTTTCTTTATCGGAAAATAAGACACTACATTTTTCAGGGTCCATAATTCATTCAAACATTACCGGCGTAAGTTACTTGGTCTTTATTTAATTCCAAATTAGCTACGAAAATAAACACAAGAGCTATTTTTTGTGATTGGACCGTATTTTTTTTTTCAACTCTCCACCACGGTGGGAGCCACTCCAATCTATTTTAGACTTCCACATTCGGAAATGGAACTCGAGGAAAAAAACATCGCAGTGTTGAGAGGTGGTTTTTTCATTGACTTCGAGTGGCTGAAAAAATACAGGTTCTCCATTATAAATCAGGTTCATTTTTTTTTTCGAAAAAAAAGAAAAAAAAAAAGCGCTTCCATTAAAAGGTGCTCTTTGCTGGAGTGTAGCAGGTATTTTTAGAAGTATCCCTTTTTTTTTCTGAATGAAAAAAAAAAAAAACAAAAACAAAAAAACTGCGCTTCCATTTGATCTTCTGCTTTAAAGACAGTTTTAAAACAGAAAACAAGGAAGTGAACAGCAACCAAATGGGAAGTTGTTTTAGAAAGTATTTCTCAAGTTGTACCTTCAATTAAAGTTATCATGTGTTGGGTGGTTTCATGCCAAACTGTTCATGAAAGTGGATAAGAACAAAAGCAGTCACCTTCTAGAATGACTTGCGTCAGTGAAGCAACTTGATTTTGCAACAAATCATGCAGCTAAATTTGACAAAAAAAAAAAAAAAATTGTGTGGGGAAAATGAAAGAGAGAGGTGCAATAACAACACTGATAAGAAGAAAGACAACAATTGGGCGCCCCGAACTTAAATTTTTGGGAGGACGGTAAATCTCAGTTTGCTGAATGGAACTCCAAACTTTGCCTAAAAAAGAATTTTTTGGGAGGTCACAGTGACCTTCCATTACCTCCCATCCAGGCCCGACGAGAGGACATGTCATTCTAGTCAGAAACTAGGGCCCCGGGGATTAAGGAGGCCCGGCGATATTGACGCAAAAAAAAAAAAAAAAAAAAAAAAAAAGAAAAAGAAAGAAAGAAAAAAAAAGGAGAAAAAAACTCCGACTAAGCGGAAATGTAAAGATGAAGTTAAATTTACTCTTTCGGTATTTACTGTTGTGGCACTTATAATGGAATTGATTATTTTTAGTAAGCAATTTTTTTTTTCTTTCTTCTTGTTCTCCTTTTTCTTCTTTTTTTTTTGGGGGGGGGGGTGCTCGGCGACAAAACTGACTGGAGGCCCCGCCTTGGCTTTCTGCGACCTTGCTCCCATCGGTATGTCCCAGACAGCAATATCAATAAAAATCTTTAAATCTTGCTCTAGGAGGTTCTTTAGCTGTATTCCCGGAAAACCGAGTTTCAATTTAATGTACAAGCCTACTGACATCATGCATGATTATGGCTTCATGCTTGTAAAAGTATTTTCAGCACCTCAGAGACTTGCAATCATCAGTGCAAAAATAGGTTGAGTCTGTTAAACAGGTAAAAGCAGCAGATTTTCACGATAAATAATTTCTGCGAAAATAAAGATATCGGTGATTTTGCGGAGTGAAGATTTCGTGAATTTTATATGAACAGAATTGAAAGTTGATTACATTTACGAAGTTGAATTGTTTCGCGTGGCTTGAACTTTCGCGATTTCGACGAGCTCGTGAAAATGAAAGCTTCGCGAACATAAGTGCTTTTATGGTATTCAAAGAAGTGCTCTTCAATATTTATCTTTTAAAGTGCTGCTTTCTTAGTAATTATTGACTTTTAAACAATCATGTTAGATTAATAAACATTTTACACGCGCGTTTAAATTCGAGCGCTCTATGAGATCGCAGATGGCATTTCATAAAATTATCCGCCTTGAAAAATCTTACTTTTTTTAACGCTATTTATTTTAACCGAAGTATTTTTGCAACATTCAATGCAACCCACAACACTGGACAACGATGAAGTTGCTTCTTCAGGGAAAGCTCACAATCTATATATATATAAAAATGAATGTTTGTCTGTATGTCATCCATGAACTCAAAAACTACCCGGCAGATTTAGCTGAAACTTTCACCGTTCGTTATTTTTGGTACTGGGAATGTTTATAGACCAGTTCGAAAAAAATCCGATCAATAGTTCCTTTTTTTATTCCAATTTAAGTCGAAATCCATTGGATAAATACGAATAAAATTATCGGCTGCAGAAATTAATTCGCGTGAAAGATCTCATTGATTAGTTAGCTGTTGCCATTTTTCTTGAGTTTGAACAAATAAATTCTTTCTTTATTGTTTTATGGCTTTTCATGCAAGGGGGGGGGATTTAAAACTTTTCTATTTGATATTTTTAGCGATTGTTTGATCTTGCAAACTGCGTGAGTACAAAATTTGAGTAGAGTCACGGCTTCACTTGATACCTGGACCGATTATTATGAAAATTGCTATATATATATATTTTTCCATGGAGAAGGTGCATAATATGCTCATTGAAGCCACTCGCCACCAGGTGGCACTGCAGAGTAGCAACTTCTGCCCCGTTCAACCGATTGTCATGAAAATCAGTATAATGATGTATTTTTTTGTTGGCGTAGCAACGCGCGTCGGGTACAGCTAGTTCTGAATAAATACAACTCGCTAAACACGAATGTCACATTGAAAAAGTTGATTGGTTCTCTTTAGAGAAATACTTATGTCGGTTATTCTTCAAAAAGCGTAACTTTTCTGCCACACGCCTTTTACAGTAAAAACTTTAAGGAACAATTCATTTAACAGTGATTTTTAATTTCATCAAAAATGTATCTATTTAAACCTGCCAACAATTTTTTAATAATAATTTTTATTTTAGTATATTTTTGGTTCACAACATGTGAATTCTCACCTGCGTGGCATGTCACACACCTTGTGTGACTGTTTATGTTGCTTAATATCTTGTTTAATTAAAAGTATATACTTATTTATTATTCCTTTAGCAACGAAGAAAAAAAACAATTACCATGAAAAATGTATCTATTAGGTCTATATTAATGGAAAGATCCTCACCTCCGTGACAGACCTTATCAATGTCATTATTTCTAAGGTGAAAATAACTGATGGAGGGGAAATACATCAATAAAAGGCATTCCACCAAAATTATTAAATTGCCACTATACCCTCAAATTTACTAAATACTTTTTTTAACGTACATTTGTAATTACTAATTAAGCCGTACTTTAATTAATAGAGCTTAATATTATATTCCCACTAGTCATTAAAATAGCTGATTGTTTGCACAATTAACAAAATTACTACTTTGAAAATTGACCTTAATTCTTAATAATTAAAAGATTTTTTTTTTTTTTATTTCCGTGAACAAGGCATTTTTTTATTTTTATTTTTTTTTATTTATGAGTAAAGTAATTAGAACTTAGCCGGGCCATTGTTTATGGTTACTTCTAGTAGGTAGCACTTTCATGTAAGAATGAAAAAAAAAAAAAGGCTTCGAAATTGAAAAATATTTGCGTTCAAAAATTAAGTTTTCTAGAGAATGACCCATATTTTTTGTGTTGCAAAGTGCTCTACCCATAACATAAATTTACATGCGTAAGACATACTTGCGTCTCATTGTATTAACTCTACAGGGGCTGGCTGGATCCTTTGAGAGGGCGCTAACCTTGTGTCCTCCAGAGAAAGCAAAAAAAAAAAAAAAAAGATGGTACCCATGTTTGCGAGTTTAAAGAAAAGAAAAAAAAAAAAAGAGAGAAATCGCACAGTCTTGTGAACGGAAAAAAGAAGTTGCACAAAAAAAAAAAGTATTTAGGCTTAAGTGTGCAATGGCGCTTAGGCGAGGGGGCACAACGGCCCGCGGGCCGATGGGCCAGTCCGGCCTTGCACTTCTTAAATTCTCTCCGTATGTATAGGCAGAGGCGTCCGAACTTACATTTCTGGGAGGGCGGAAAATTTGCCGAATGATGAAAGATGGGTGTCTCCAGCATATTTAACAAAATGGGGCATTCGGGCATCTAAAAATTGCAATATTGCAATCACGTCTCCAAATTCGCTGAAACGTTAGACAAAATTTGGGAGATCGCAGTGACCTCCTCGTATTTCCTAATTGGAGTGACAGGAGGTTAGGAAATTAATTGCGCTATATCACGAAAGACTAAATAAGTGAAACATTTCCTGTTACTCCGCGCTCTTATATGGTAATTTCGTGCAAAATCAGCTCCACTAAATATGGTAAAACGTTTTGGTAAATGCGTTTTTGTGGGATCTCGTATTAAACTGCTCTTGAGAGATACCAAGATAGATAAGCTTTTTAAAAGTAAAGAAAAATAAGTTTGAGGTGTGTCCCCTCACATGTCAAGTAACTTCCTGGGGAATGTCAACTCAACTAATACAAAGATCTGGTTGAGATTTACTTTTCTCAAACAGCGTAGCTATTTTTAATGAAATTATGAATCATGAAAGATACACATCCTCATATATATAGTAGCCGATGATCGAGTAACCCGCGTGTTTCAACAATGAAATTTGCACCACGGCATGACAACTTGATAATATGTTTGGTAATGTTTAACATGCAGGGAAAGGCTTTGTTGTGACAAGGCTGAACTCGATCCGGTAACTTAATTGTTTTACTGATAAGACTGTGTCATTTCAGAAGAATGATGAAACGAAAGAATGGTCAACAGTGAACGCTACCTACTGGAGTTAAGGGTTAATCCACTGGAGTTAGGGTTACCATTTCGACTATCAAAATATCACCAAACAGGCAATGGCTTCGTTCAAATGTAGAAGCAATTTTCACCCGTCATACCTTGATGGGAGATTTTCTAGTAAAACATTAACAGGCAATATCAGAAGTGTTAAACGCAGTTATCGTGAAAATAACTTTGAAGTCATAAGTAAGTTAAGTCCACCGTTCCAAAGAGATCTCTTTATTAAAATTATTTTAAAAAAATCGGAATGTGGAACCTTTCTAGTATTTGAATGAGCCGTTTGGCAACAGTCAAATACATTTTCTCTATGGCATGCCAGGTGCATGTGAAAAGCAGATGCTTCGAAGAGCATTTTCTTTCCTACTTGCTCGAAATTTATGATTATCGGAATTGGCAGCCGCCATCTCTGAATTCTTTTGTCACATTCGCTAAAATACGGGAGCATTTACCACCCATCTCGCTCTGGGTTACACAAATAAAAATGCTGTTGCCGGAAGCAGCCCACAAGTATGAGAAATAAACAAGTTTTAAAAAATTTCAAGACGGAAAAAAAGGTGACATATCTGACCCGATCTGCGTGCGTGTATAAAAAATGGACGGGTACGGTTGCAGTGGAGCCCGATGCAGAAAGGGAATGGAAATGTAGGTTAAGAAATCCCGGGCCCAGCCCTCTATTTTTACCTTCGAACGCGGAAATATCGGGGAATATTATGATACTGATTTGGAAACAAAGAACACGGGAAATTTGAGCAGATATGTGAAGTCAAAAATAAGCATTGGCTTTTCGTTTAATATTTGTAATACAAAAATCAGCAAATAGGAGGACTACAATTTTTAAATGTCTTATCTTTACTAATAATATTACTAATAATAAAACTCAAAGTCTCTCTGTCTGGATCTCTGTGACGCGCACAGCGCCTAAACCGTTCGGCCGATTTTTATGAAATTTGACAAAGAATTAGTTTGTAGCATGGGGGTGTGCACCTCGAAGCAATTTTTCGAAAATTCGATCTTGTTCTTTTTCATTTCCAATTTTAAGAAAATTTTACTGAGCAAATTACCACAACGTGGAAGAGTAAATTACTAAATTATCATAACGTGAAACCGTAACATGGGCGAGCAAATGAACATAGCAAATTGGCGAGAAATTCACCTTCCATTATTTGTAAATATGCAAGCGAACCAAATGACCTTTTAATTTTCTACTACGGGCAAAGCCGTGCGTGTGCCGCTAGTAGAATATAATTTCTTTTGATCATTGTGCGTTTTATCAAAAAGTAAAGCTTTTATTTATGTTTTTTTCGCGAAGAAAGAAAAGATTTTCAGATGTATTGTATAATAAACTGGTATCAACGTAGTAAGTGTGGAAAAAAGATCAAAATAAAAGTATTTTAATAAATTTAACATTAATAGCAAAAACATAAAAGTGAAAGAAAAAGAGTATCTAAAAACAAAGAAAGTGGAAAGCTTAAGAAGATACATTAAACATCGAACTTTTACTTCCTTTTACAAAAAAGGAAGTATTGTATTCGCGAAAAAAATTTCACTCCAAAATTGGCCTTAATTTCCATTTTTCTCACCCCCAAATGAATGTTGAGGGTTTTTTTTTTTCGACCCAACCAGACGTGCATATATGCCTAGAAACGTACAGACACCCGAAATATCTATTTTGACGACCCCCGAGTTAATTACAACGAATTTTCTCGTGACGTATGTATGTGCGTATGTGTGTATGTATCTCGCATAACTCAAAAACGATATGTCCTAGAAAGTTGAAATTTGGTACTTAGACTCCTAGTGGGGTCTAGTCGTGCACTTTCTCTTTTGGTTGCATTCGGATGTTCCTAAGAGGGTTTTTTGCTCCTTTTTGGGGGGAAATCATTGTTAATTTCGATGTAAACTCAAGTGTTGTTATCATTTGTCGGACACTTGGAGATATATCGCCAGTCTTTTGGTCGCCAACTTGGCGATTTTTTTTTAAAATTTGGTTTCAATTTAGCCACTGTTGGTGATATTTAGAGAGTAAACAATTGAATCACATTAAAATTGCCAGTAATGGGGAAATGACAATAAATTGGAGCAAAAGGAAGTCATGTGATGCACACATCAGCTCGTTTCTTTTGATATTCTTCAATCAGCTAATAGGTAATACGTACTTAAATTTTTAATTGAAAAAAATTAAATTCAGTTTCATCTCGTATGTAAATGGGGGGTAAAACATCAACGATGTCAACTTGTTTGATGACAAAGGATCATACCTTTTTACTTATACAGGGTGTTCCAAAATGACCGCATAAACGCTGCACAGATTCCTCGTTGGGAGCACATAAAAAACTGCCCAAAGAAGCGTTCCTGTACGATCCATAGTTTACCGAGAAAAATTCGAAAAACAAAGTATGACGTCACTGCCGGTGTAAGGAAAAAACAATAAAAATACAATAAAAATGCAAACAATAAAAATACAAACGCAAAATACATGGATCAGTAAAGAAAGGATAGTTTTGGTAAGTACGGCGACCTCAACTATTCGCTATTTATTTTTAATTTTATGATTTGTAAATTTGCAGGAAATCTATAAAAGGTCTGACTCATTTTTATGATTGACTTCACAAAATACTGGACGCAGGTTTCAATTGATTGTATTAAAGGGCTACATAGATTAAAAAAGCTTTTCTGCTCTTCTTAATGAATTTGCACAAGTCCATCCTTCGTTGCAAGGAGAATATCAAAACAACACTCAATAGGATCTTTCACTGGCATGGTCCTCTATGAGAGCAGGGCCTGCTCTAGTCGTTCAGTCGCCCTAGGCGATATTGACAAGTGCCGCCCCCCATTGAATAATAATAATAATAAATATAATAATATAAAATTATAATATACTAATAAAATGGAAATATTAGTAAAATGCTTAAAATTTGTGATTTTCTAGTTAAATTCCAAACTGGATTTTTCATATCCAATTGTTGGTACACACTTTAAATTATCTGTTTTAACATTAAAGTAGTGCATCTTATGCCACTGAAGCAGATATTAATATTTTAAAAAGACTTTTAAATCACGCAATTTGCCGTCTCTGAAATTAAATTGAATTTCTAGTTAAATTCCGAATTGCTTTGCATGTCCAAGCACTGGTACACACTCTATAAGCCTAAATTATTGCTATTATTTTTTTAGCATCGAAGCAGTGAATCTTATGGCGCTGAAAGAAATATTCATACGTAACAGAGAAAAAAAAATCGACTTCGAAATTTGCCGCCCCTATAATCTGCCGCACTAGGCGGCTGCTTAGGTCGCCTACCCCAGGAGCTGGGCCTTGATGAGAGGAAAATTATTGATCAATATTTCCATACTTATAGGAAAATTATTCGAGGAATTCTACGAAAAACAGCCATAGATTTGTTTACATGTTCATCATTTCATGAATTATTTCCGACACGAAGTATAAATCTCAAAAGGAGTGGTAATGTAATTTAGTGCCCCAAATTTAAATCTTTGGAAAGGCGGAAATTCTCAATTTGCCGAATAGAACTCCAAGTTTTGCCAAATGAGGATATTTTTTTCGAACAAGGAAATTTTTGGAAGGTCACAGTGACCCCAGTGAACTCTCATCGGGTCTCCCCTACCTCGAAGGAGAATATGAATGACAAAAAAAAAAAAAAAAAAAAAGGTGTTGTGGAATTTTATTGCCTCAAAAGGGAGATGCAAAGCTCAAACTATAAAAGTAGTCATACAATTTGTGCCTCAATGGGGGTGGTTGAATTTCAAACATATAAGGAAGCAAAAATGTAATTTAGTACCTTAGTTTTTAACTGTCAGTACGGGGTTGGCCGATAGAAGCTATGCTTTTATTGAACAACATGAGCTTATAAAGTTGAAAGTATATTGAAGCAACGAATCTAATTAAATTTCAGTTAATGCGTTAAATTTATTAATTCAACACTATGTATCAATTTCAACGGTATAGGCTTATGTTATTGCAATAAAAGCATAGCTTCTGTCGGCCAGGCACGCGACTGTTTTAGATCATCTATTTGTTTTTGATGCAGTCTTTTGAAGGTTGAAGTGCTGTCCTCGATTATTGAGCTCCACACATGGCTCCTTTCTACACGTGTTCTATGGCTCGAAGTGTTTCCATTCTCTTGTTTAGAATAACCAGAACTGCCCACAGAAGCTGAGTACGTTACCAGCTGCCTTGTGTATGTTTGAAAAGCTTAGTTTAGCTTCTCTAATGACGTAGACTGCTACCTTTTTGGCTCAAAGGAAGCGAGTGTTAGTTTAAAAAACCTTCCAAAATGATTACGTTCCAGTCGTAAAATCAGCAATTATCTCTGACATAAACTGCTTAAAACTGAGCAAACTTTTAGATATTTTATTTTGAAAACAGCCAATGATATCCAGACTGTAGATCTGTTGTTATTACTGATGCAAAAGTTAGGATTCAGTTTGCTTGTGGAGAGGTGATGTGTGCTTGTGCAGAGCTATATTTAGAGTGAGGGACGAGAGAGGGTACAAAAATAATTGTTTCTACTGGAACAAACTTCTTGAAGACCACGAGCAGTTCAAATTCTTCTTGAACTTTTATTGCAACACTTGTTGATGGATTTCTCCATAGAAAAAATTGTGCAAATTAAATCTAGGAAACATATTTGGAAGTGTGGAAATGTTTGCACAGCTGTGAACTTACTTCAATACAGGAATTTTCAGTTAATCCGTTTTTGGATGGTGCGGAAAAGTTGTACCGAAGTACACCGCCTTAGTACTTAGATTCCCACGGAGAAACGGAGATGTGCAGCCTGCAGCAGTCGGGTGGCAAGAGCCGCCGTAGGCGGTGAGATCGATGCAGCCGCCCTCACCCCGGGCGGCTTGGGGGGGGGAGGGCATACCACCCTGGCGGCTAGTATGTTTATTAAGAGCAAGGATCTGAGAGAGTGTCACGCCTGTAATTATGCCATTTCAGATTTTCTTCAAAAAATTATCTACTGTTACTTATTTTTATTGAAAGATCAAATCCAGAATTTTTTTTCCTAAAGTTGAGCTGTTCAGTTTTTACGGGCCTGTAAAGGTTTATGCGTACTATCAAAAATCAAGCGGATTTTTGACCCACAGTAAATGCTATGGAGCCACAACTCTTTCGACAAACTTTATGTATCCACATTTTTTTTTAATGTTTGGAGTATAGAAGGGTCTAAATTTATGTACTAAACGATAAATTTGTCGCAACCAGTTGCGTCAAAGTCAAGGAAGGTCACAAAAAAGTAGCATTTTCGACGTTTTTTTCTAGCATTTTTGAGGAACAAATACAGCATGCACTTTTTAGTTGCCACGGTAAAAGTAGTATCGTTTGAAAGGCAAGTATAAGTACTTTAAAAAATGTTTTTATTATTCAGTCAAGTTCAATTTGCTTTCAGTTACATTAGGCGGAAATACGGAAAATGTCTTATTTTACCTTACTCAAACTGTCATAAACATTATACTTCATGAACAACATATATAATTATTTTGCCAATATTATACTCTATTATGTGTCTTATCATAGCAGTAAAATCCATTGAGGCAAAATGCTTTAAAAATGTTTAAAAAATTTTTTAACTTAGACTATCTTTGTAATTTGACTTTTTGCTTCTTGATACTCCTTGCCTCAATTACTTTTGTTTTAATCATAAAGTTTGCAAAGTAAAGTGATATTTTAATGTTCAGTGACATATATGACATTTTTAAAACTTATTTAGTTTTATGTATGACTTTAATTACATATAGGTTAGTCTGGGGACAGTTATCCCCTTTCTTGATGGAGCTTATAACTTTGGTTGAATTTAGTGAAACATCTAACGTTACATATTCAGATTGGGCTTTTTCCTGTCGAATTGCTGTGCCGTTTTTAAAATTTATTCATCAGAATAAAATATTTATAAAAATAAACAGAAGTTGGTAAAAGGATCAAATCTCCCTTTGTACAAAGAGACATGATCCCAGTCTGCAAGAAAATTGATCCAGTGTGTGGGGGGGGGGGGAGTGTCTTTAGAAGGGTTTTAAATCATAATCACATTTATTACTGCAACATAGTTATTGTGTACTCATTTTAAAAAAAGTTGATCACGTCAAACTAAAAACTAAACAAAACAAAAACAGCTAATAAATTAGTCAACAAACTAGGGGGCTCCACCCCTTGCTCGTTGGCGCTCACCAACCCCTGAAGATTGCTTTGAATTCTTATTGGTTCATGAATATTTATATCGTCCATTTGAAAGAATCATGAACAAGTTTTATTTGATGCCAAAAAAAAAAAAAATCTCTTTCGAGCGACATCGAATGTTAAGGGGTGTGGGAAATCTTTCATCCCTTAACAGGCAGTTTGTGCGAAATTTTAGCTTAAAAATGAATTACAAAAAAGCCGATTCGAATTTTCAAAAGAAAAAGAAAAAAAAAACAGGTGCGAACAACCGAGGCTTGAAGTCATTTTGCACAAAATTTCAATGCTCTAGGGGCTATGGGATCTCCTGGACACAGATATCCTTTCACAACTTTCACAATTTCTTTGACGAATTTTTTTTAAATACATAGGGACAAAACTCTGTAATAGCAAATAACTAGCATTGCTAAAGAAACTAATACATTCATCAATCTTTAATCTTAATTGCTATATGTTCTTACCACTTACTTCTGTGACTCCCATTGGCGTAAACTAGGGAAGGCATAGGGTGGCAAGTTTTTTGAGCCATGGACAGAGTTATTATTTTGCCACCCTAGTTTTTAAGCAAAGGATTTTTTAAAATTGCTTGTCAAATGATCTATTCCTTATTTACAAATGATTATAAAATGTAATTCACATATTACCAATGCAATCTTACTAATATTATATATGCGAAAGTTTGTCTGTATGGATGTATGGATGGATGTATGGATGTTTGTTACTCTTTCACGCAAAAACTACTGAACGGATTTTGATGAAACTTTACAATAATATAGCTTATGCATCAGAATAACACATAGGGTAGTTTTCGTCCCGTTATGGGGGGCAAAACCCCCTTAGGGGGCAATAAAACACAATTTTTGTATAAATTCTCTAATATTGGGATGAAAAAATACTTGCACATATTTACATTATATGTCCATCGAAAGCTCTGATTTTTCTGCTGAAGATGGCACCTGTTCGAAATTTCTAAGTAGAATAAAAAACGAGTTATGAGCTTTTTAGATCCATGTTCGAAGGCTTTCCTCAACTCAATACAGTATTTAGTGTATCATCTCAACTCCCTGTCGATAGCGACAATTGTTGTTTTGTTGACTTTCTTTGCTTTTCGTGATTGTTCAAGGCTTTTCTCAAGTAAAATCTTGAAGTAAGATTTTTGCACAAGATTGGCAAATAATACATGATTTGGCTGATGATTTTCCATTTAAACGGAACTTTAATGTAATTAATGGTTTTATTATTATTTATGCTGATTGAACACTTACTCATTATCCAAACAACCAGCAGATCGCCAAAATTTATGCAGAAAGATTTCCGTAGCTGATGCATTTGGCAGTTTTTTCAACGTTGCTGTTTTTGAAGCCGAAGACTACGTCATAATGTTTCTCAGCTTTCACCATGTAAACAAAATATCGCCAATCAAAGAATTTTCAAAAGACTTCTTTTACTGTGTGAAATAATCCAGCATCTAAATTAGGCAAATCCATAAACAGTACAAAAACTTCCATTAATTTTCCTTTTTGCACAATTTCAAACAATCACCAAATTTTGTTACTTAATTTGGTAACATTTCGGATGAAAATGTTTAGCGCCATTTTATGGTGACCAAAATATCTCAGCATCTGGCGACGATATCTGTGTAACGAAAATTAATATCATATCGTTTTACAAAGTAAGGAAAGAATGGGGGAGCATCATCGAAGGTACCCCGAAACGACTTTCGCAAATTCGGTTAAATCGCACCAAGAGCCACAATGATTGAAATTTCCCGAAATAACTAAAGCA
Source organism: Uloborus diversus (assembly GCF_026930045.1). Lineage (NCBI taxonomy): Eukaryota > Metazoa > Arthropoda > Arachnida > Araneae > Uloboridae > Uloborus > Uloborus diversus. The sequence continues at coordinate 88,144,959 of NC_072738.1, forward strand.
AGTATAAGGGGATTACGAGCGCAGATACTTTTTTTTAATTACTTCGTACTTCATTAGCCATACAGAGAAGGTTTTAGACTCCATGTTAAAAAAAAAGTATCAACAGATTAATCTTTTTAAACATGAGAAGATTAATTTCATGTTTTTTAAATTTGTATATGCTTAAATATAGTGCTTTCGTTTCTAAATCAATACTACTTTGTTCTTTATACTTATTGCTATTTTAGTTTTATGGGTAAGGAAGAAACTCGATTTTTAATCACGTCAAAAAGATGTGTTTTAAATTCTTTTACTTAAAACAGAAAACAAAAGCAAGTAACGATTTTTTCTAATAATTATTACTGACCCAGGCAACGCCGGGTATTTTTGCTAGTTGTTATATGAATTATATGCAAAAGTTTTATCCTTATCTTCAACCACTAATTAGTAATTTCAACCTATATTCTATCTGTTTTTAAACTGCACCACAGTGGCGCAATCGGAAACCCAGAAGAGGTCCGTGTATCTGATCCCAAAGTGGTGATGAACCTCCCCTCCCGCCATAATATATATAGGCATGTAATCCTAGTTTACTAAATTTAGGTAGTAAACTAGGATTACATGTCCAAAAAAATGAGTGTTTTCGAGAAAAAGCGGATATTGCGCATTTCCGAAGTTTTTCTTAACCTCCTCAGACCCGAGAGGAAAATAAAAGCTTGATATTTTAGTAGGGGGGCATACTACATTCCGTGGGAAATTTCGTGAGGAAATTGTGAGACCAATTTTTTTATATTTGTTATGGCCTGTGTAACTATGCCTCACCGGGTGTTTTGCTTGAATTTGTGTCAGACGGCCTGTATGACGTCATCAATCCAAGATGGCGGCTTTGATGAGTTTTTGCAATTATGAGTTAATTTTTGGATATTTTCTGAAAATTTTCTGGTGAATTTACTTGATTAATATTCAATTCATCTTCTTACTATAAATTAAAAGCAAAATATTTGATTTATTTGTTTATTAACTTATTTTAAAAAAAAATTCTGATAAATCTTCTGTTTTCACTTTGGCTCACAGAATTAGCTGCTTTAAAAGTATCTCAAGTGGGATTCCGCAGTTAAAAATACTTTTAATTTTCAGGCTAAGATCACTAAACATTAGTACAGTCGAACCTCGTTAATTCGAACACGATCACAACGAACTACTGCTAAAGCGAACTACATTTGCAATCCCCGTCCTTCTGTTTAAAATCAATTAACACACCTAACACTATTGTTTTTCGGATTAAACGAGCTGCTGTTGAGACAAATTCACTTTGAAGGTCCCTTTGAGTTAATTTTAACGAGGTTCGACTGTATAATCGTTTAACAGAATTCTAACAACCTGTATACCCCCTGACCCCCTAAACTCTTTGACTGGGTGCGAATATTGTACATCAGGGGTGCCCTTAAGGAATTTGTAGGGAGAGTAGAAGATAAAGCTTTTGAGTAGAGAAAATATTGTTTGCCGGTTCGTTGGTGAATAGTCTGCAAATCTACAAGTACGGTTATTTTTCCGTAGCTTATCACTGCTATTTTATTCACGATGTCTTCTCTCCCAGAAACTCATTTACAAGTTTCTTTGCCTCCATCTTCAAAAAAGCAAGACTACAAATTAATTATAAACTACGTCTTTTTTTGTCAGATTAAGAAGTGCCCATTAATTAAACCCATTGGTTATGATAAAGTATTAGAATGTATCAAGAAGAGAGTAGAATGAAATGACAAAGATTATATACATTACTTACTGATAGATTAACGAATGTAACCGTAAAAGAATTGAAAAATGAAAACGCATCATGGCATGGCATGGCATGCAAAATGCTACAAGAAGTACACTCATAAAGCAAGTATGGACAGAAGTAAGAAATCACACGAAATGTAAAAGAATAAACCATCTTGTTCTACTTCCATTCATGAAGAAAAATGTTGTAGGCTAGACACCAAAACTACTATCCAAAATTGTCGTTGGTGACAAAAATAAGTTTTTTCTGCCTCGGAAAAGGCGGTGTAAGAAAACCATTGGTGGCGATAAAAAAGATTCTGCAGGTGAGCAATTAAAAAAAGCCATTGAAATTTCCAATTTCAAAATTAAACTCAGTGACTGTACAGATCCAGGAGACCATCATGCAAAGAACGTTTTATACCATAAATCTTGCTGGGCAAAACATGTATTTAATATTTTACGAAAAAATTGCGATCCTGATGTAGTAACAAAGTCACAAGACGTTTCTAAATGAAGCAACATCAACAGACGTAGAATTTCTGTGTGCATTAAATAATTTTCTTGTTCAGGGAAATGTTACTACAATAACAGACTTGAAATGAATTATCAGTCAATTGTAAAGAAAAATAGAAGAAAAAATAAAACGTGAAAAGAAATTAAAAATCTCATTCAAGAAGAAATTGATGACGCTATATTTAGTAATCTAAAAAAGTGTAAATGAGTCGCAACGCGTATCTTTAAAGGCAACTGTAGATTTTACCCTATCTAATGCAGAAGATGATTTTATAGACATTGGAAAAAACATGAGAACTATCTTTGAAGCTGCAAACATTTTACGCAAAGCAGTTTTATCTGATCAGAAATGGACATTTACAGGATCTCTTGAACAGAATCAGATAGTTGATGCCGTTCCAACCGAAGTTGATCATTTTTTAAATGGTGCTGCAACGTAAAATTCGAAATTAATTCTATTTATGAGGTGCAGAACAATATCGTGCTGAATAAAGCTAAAAGACTATCACACATATTCATGTATTAAATACTGTCTCCGTACCAAGCTTCGAAAGAAACTGTTCATCGACAAGCCCGAGATATGCCTTTGCAAGTTGGTGCTGGCCTTAACATGCACTCTGCTACCCGAAGCAAATATATAATTGATTTTTTTTACATAAAATAGGTGTTTCGACTGATTATGCTTAAGTTCTACGGTTGGAAACACAGATAGCGAATGAGGTAATAAAGGCCCATGGATGAGAGTGGCGGAATCTATACTCCTCCTGATCTAATAAAAGCAAGATTATTTTATGCTGCAGGTAACATTGATTTTCTTGAAGACACATCTTATGGGAAGGGTACTTTGCATGGCATTGTAATGGTACCTTATCAACAGAAAAAAGACTCGGATAAAAAAATTCCACTTTCTCTTACCACACCTTCAGCAGCCCTTTCCCTTTTGACATTACCTCAGTCCCTGACTGAAATAACGTCCTATAAAATTGCAAAGACAAGTAAACCCAAATGTTCATTATTTGGGGAAGTATTAAAAGGTAAGAAAACTGAAAGTGAGATATTAAAGGAATTATGACCGCATTAGAGGACCAAAAAAAAACTAAAGGAATATTAGGACTCCATGCTCTATCAGGATGTGATACAGCAGGTTCACTTGCTAAGAAGAGAAACCACCTTTTTTGAAAATTTATAAGACGGCAGACAAAAATACTCTTGATGCTTTGAGTCATCTGGGGTCAACCGAAGAATTTAGTGCAAACAATAAAGTTGCTACTGAAGGATTTATTTGCTCCGTGTATGTGCCGCTGACTAAGATTTCAGATATTGAAGTACTTCGTTGGTTCGTGTTTTCCAAGCTAGAGGCTCAAAATGAAAATTTGCCTCCTACAAGAGAATCTTTGTCCCCATACATTTTAAGAGCACATTATCAGGTATTAAAGTGGCGTCTTGCTGACCAGCAGCACCCAAAACCACCATCACCGTTAGACTTCGGATGGGAAAAGAAAGACAACTTCTAGGCTTCAGTTATATGTATACTTCCTTGTGCGTCTGAATCCATCTTGAAACTAGTTCGATGTAGCTGTGTAAAAGGCAAATGCATTGTTTCATGCAAATGCAAATCTCAAAACACATTTCATGCACTGAACTTTGTGTGTGTGGAGGTGATGGGACTTATGTGAAAAGCATCCCCCACCCCTCCTCAGCCAACAAAGTGATATTGATGACACTTCTGATGAAGAACTTTAAGTCAGGACTGTTTGTTTACTTCTAAATCTATATTTTTGAATTAAAATCAGAGTTTAAATAAATTATTCATTACTTAGAGTACATAAAATGTAAAAAATAAAATCGTCATTGCTTCCGATATGAAGTGACGGAAGTTGTAAATTTTTTCTACATTAAAAAAAAAATAAAAATGCTTCTTATAACACCAAAACACGTGTATGTAAATAATTTTACAGGTTTTTTGGAATAATAAATTTGATTTAATCGTACAAGCTTTCCAAAATATTTTTTAACTGGTTACTAAAAAAGTTCATAAAATCAGTATCAAAAGTCAAAAATAGCAAAATAAATAACTTATTTTATATAAACAATTTGTTTTTAAATTAGAAATTTAATAGTATTAAAGGGTTAAATATGTAATATAAGTTGAAAAAATTTCATAATATGCCTCAAAAATGAGTTAAAACCGAAAATTTTCATCGGCATCTAGTGCAGCCGCCATCTTGGATTAATGACGTCACACAGGCCGTCTGACACAAATTCAAGCAAAACACCCGGTGAGGCATAGTTACATAGGCCATAAGGAATGCATTAAAATTGGTCTCACAATTTCCTAACGAAATTTCCCACGGAATGTCTTTTTCCTTAAGTATGCAACTGGACTATTTGGTAAGAGGTACTTAAATAGTTGTTATGGTCACTATGATGTAGAAAAGTGCAATAAAAAAAATTATTTTTAATTTATAGCAGCTAGGGGGGATGTATCACATGTGATACATCAGGACCAAGACACTACAATCAGAATTTTTTTAAGTACCAAGCAAGATTAAAATAATTAATTAAATCTTAGTCTTTAATCACACAATACATACATTTAGTAAATCCAACATGAAAATCAAGCTTTATTGACGTTTTAGGTACATATTAGTAGTATCATAGTAGTACAGTAACATTATTTTTTATTTTCGTGAAAAGCGTTGAGCAAAAAAAGTCAGATGATACATCCGGATCATCTTCTTCTTCCATCTCACTTCCATGATCACTTTGATAATCATCTTCGTCTGACAGTGAACTTACATCAGAATCATCACGATTCATCAGCTCCAAAACTGCATCTGGTGTCAAATATTTCACTGGAAAAAAAAAAAAAACTTATTAAAAAAATATCATGAAAAATAGATGAAAATAAAAAGCAAACACCTCAACTAAAGATTTTACCTTGAGAAATAATTATATCACTCTGCAAATTCTTCTAAAATATTTCAAAAAATTAAAACAAAATAGATTAAAAAATAGTGTTCATAAAGTGATTAGGACCCCTTGTATCACATGTGATACAAACAAATTTAACAAGTCATTATGCTTAAATATTTCAATAAAAATTTCTTTTTTTTTTTTTGGTGTAAACTAGTAAAAAGTACACATGCAAAGAAAATGCATAGCTTAAAAAGAGTTTAATATTTGTATATAAATAAGAAAAAAATACTTACTTCGAGGACGCGCAGCCATCTTGTTTTGATTCTGAGACTCTACTTGAAATCCCTATTATGGAAAGGTACTACCATCTGCTGACTAAACGAGAAAATTATATGCGGTATTTCAATTTGTATCACATGTGATACAACCGGTCCCAAATTTGTTTTTGCGTTTCAGGCTTCACAAAAAGTTATGAAACTTATGTATCACATGTGATACAAGGGGACCGAGGAGGTTATAACGAAATTTACTTTTAATCCTTTAACTGGCTCTACATGAAAGAGCAACCAACCATGTAATCGATTGGTCAAAATAGAACAGAGGCGCAACCAGAAAGGGGGCTCACCGCATCCCCCAGAATGCTGAAGGGAATGTTTTTCAAAACTTTTATTATTGAGGAGAAGAGGAGGGGGGAAATATTCGATTTGACGAATGAAGTTATCATTTTACCGAATAATAAAATACCAGCTTTAACGCATATCATACATAACATAATAGCTAATGAGAAGAAACATTAGACATTATTGAAGAAGAATTTTTAAAAAGAAACTATAAGTTCCGACTAGAACTAAACGAGCCTACTTCCCCGTATACCCATACTACTTTCTAATACCTGATCAATATTCTCAAAAATAGCTAAAATCGCAAATTGTTTCAAACGTATTTTTTAAATTTTTTAAACTGATTTCCAGGAATAAAATATTCCTCACTCATCCAAAAAATTAGATGCGTCAAAACAAATAACTAAATAAAAGAACAAATAAAATAGCAGAACCTTTAAAAAAAAGCAGCTAATATATTTTTCCCATTAAAAAAATCCTTTAACAGCTTTCAAAACGAAAAAATAAGTAAAATTAATAAGCTCATTAAAACAAATACATCATATATAAAAAAACAAGAAGTTCTGTCTAGAACTAGACGAGCCTACTTTCCCGTATACCCATACTACTTTCTAGAACCTGATCACTATTCTCAAAAATAACTCAAATCGCAATTTTTTTCAAACATATTTTTAAAATACTTTAAGCTGATTTCTAGGAAAAAAATATTCCTCCCTCATCTAAAAAAATTAGATGCGTAAAAAAAAAAAAAAAAATAGCAGCAACTTTTAAACAAAGCAGCTAATACACTTTTTTAATTAAAAAAACTCTTTAACAGCTTTCAAAACGAAAAAATTATAATTAAAATTATTAAGCTCATTAAAATAAATACATCATATCAAACAAAAAAAATCGTTTCTTTTTCCCTTGTTGCCAAAAACATTTTTTAAATGAATTAATGCATTTACCAAAACAAAAAAAAAGAAGAAACAATAAAATGTCAACTTAAATGTCAAAAAAAAAAAAAAAAAAAAAAAAAAAATCGTCTGCGCATATCTTTATGTAGAAACATAAATGACTTCGAGTTTATTCGTCAAAAACTGAGTACCTAAATTGAAACTTTAGCGTACAAATAAAAACAAGTCATATCAACAATAATTATTTCACAGTTAAAACCATAGCTGCGGAGTCGGAATCGGAGTCAATCTCATTTTGAGATAAAATAGTCGGAGTCGAATATTTAAGAATCGGAGTCAGTCATTTGTCCTCCGTGTATAAATTTTTGCAAAAACTACGAAGTCAGAGAGTCAGAGTCCGATTAATTGTCGGGCACAGGAGTCGGAGTCGGAGTCAAGTGCCCCTGAATTCTCGAAATCGAAGTCTGGAGTTTGGCGTCAAGAGTTATTTTCAACAAAATTTGTTTGAAGTAAATCCGCCTTCAAGTGCGGAACCTACATTGACTTTCAGTTTCCCCGTAGGCGCTATTGTTCAGGGATTTGAACTGTTCAAAATTGAACGGAAAATTGTTCAAATCAAAAAAATATTTTATGTACAAGTTTTTCATCAAAATCTTTTTCCTACAAAGTTTGTTTGAAGCAAATTCGCCTCACAGTTCGGAATTGCCTTGAATTTCCCCGTAGGCGCTAATGTTAAGTTTTTTTGAACTGTTCAAAATTGAACAAAAAATAGTTCAAATCAAAAAGTGAAATATGGGATTGAGGTGTACTCGCCGAGATCTTTCGAACAAAAAAAAGTTTGTTTGAATCGGACTATTCATTCAAAAGTTATTAGGGGGGACAGACAGACAGACCGACAGACATTTTTCCCCATCTCAATACCCTACTTTCCAATTTTTGATTTTTCAATATTTATCTTACTATTTTATTTATTTTTGACTTTTTTTTGTTTTTTGGGATATTTTTAAGATGCATGAAGCCTTCTTTCATGCTTTTTTCTTCTTTCTCTGACTTTTACTGGGAAAGTAAGCTAAAAGTTCTTTTTCCCCTGTTGCCAAAAATAATTTTTTAAATGAATTAATGCACTTACCGAAATAAATAAAAACAATAAAATGTAAACTTAAGAAAATAATTTTCAATGCCAAAAAAAAAAAAAAACCGCATATCTTTATGTAGAAACATAAATGACTTCGAGTTTATCCGCCGAAAACTGAACACCTAAATTAAAACTTTAGCGTGAAAATAAAAACAAGTCATATTAAAAATAATTATTTCACAGTTAAAACCATAGCTGCGGAGTCGGAGTCAATCTCATTTTGAGATAAAGGAGTCGGAGTGGAATATTCAAGAATCGGAGGCAGTCATTTGTCCTCCGTGTATAAATTTTTGCCAAAGCTACGAAGTTAGAGTCGAAGTCGGAGTCCGATTAATTGTCGGGCACAGGAGTCGGAGTCTGGAGTTTGGCGTTAAGAGCTATTTCCAAAAAATTTGCTTGAGATAAATCCGCCTTCAAGTAAGGAATCTGCATTGACTTTCAGTTTCTTCGTAGGCGCTAATGTTAAGGGATTTGAACTGTTCAAAATTGAACGGAAAATTGTTCAAATGAAAAAGGTATTTTATACACAAGTTTTTCATCAAAAGCTTTTTAATACAAAGTTTGTTTGAAGCAAATTCGCCTCACAGTTCGGAATTGCCTTGAATTTCCCCGTAGGCGCTAATGTTAAGTTTTTTTGAACTGTTCAAAATTGAACAAAAAATAGTTCAAATCAAAAAGTGAAATATGGGAATGAGGTGTACTCGCCGAGATCTTGCGAACAAAAAAAGTTTGTTTGAATCGGACTATTCATTCAAAAGTTATTAGGGGGGACAGACGGACAGACCGACAGACATTTTTTCCCATATCAATACCCTACTTTCCAATTTTTAATTTTTCGATATTTATTTAATTATTTTATTTATTTTTGACTTTTTTTTGTTTTTTACGATATTTTTAAGATGCCTTAAGACTTCTTTCATGCTTTTTTTCTTCTTTTTCTGACTTTTAATGGGAAAGTAGGCTAAAAAGGGATTTGAATGCTGCGGTATTATATCCAAAATTGTCGAATCGTCAGCGAAATTCGGCAAATAAGGAATTTTTGGGAGGTCACAGGGACTTTTTGTGACCTCCAACCGGGACGCCCCTGAACGACTCTATATTTAAGTCATTATTTTCACACTAGAAAATCGCCCGTCAAGACATGACGGGTGAAAATTGCTTCTACTTTTAACGAAGTCATTGCCTGATCGGTGATATTTTAATAAATGAAATTTTAACCCGAACTCCAGTCGATTAACCCTTATCTCCAGTAGTAGATAACCAGTAGTAGATTATTGTTGACCGCTTCTTCGTTTCATCATTCTCCTAAAATGGGTTTCACCAGTAAAACAGTTAAGGTACCGGATCCAGTTCAGCCTTGTCCAAATAAAGCATTTCCCTGCATGCCAAACATTACCAAAGAATATTATCGAATTATCATGCCCTGTCACGAGTTTCATTGTTGGTAACGTCAGTAGCGTTACTCAATCATTCGCTATTATATATATAAAGATGAGGATTATTTGTGTGATTTAACTTTCATTCTTGGACAAAATAGCAAGTAGTATAATGATATTTTCAATCGCCGAAAACGTCACGGTAACTCAAACAACGATTAAAAAGAGTGAATAATATTACGAATATTCTCTTCTTAATGACTCTGTGGTTTTCGGAGAGCAAATCGGGACTCAGAACCAGAGTGATGCCGCTTTTCATCACCCCTTTGAAGCCCCGTGCCGCGCGCCCATCTGTTACTTCTCGAACGCACTCGAAAAGAGTGCTGTTCCTATTTCGGCTAAATAAACACATGTTTGAGGCAGACAAAAACATCGAAGAGTTGATTATAAATCAATCCGCTGAACAGGTGAGGAGAGATGTGTTTGAGAAGTATTGAAAAACCGAATTCTATTTTCTAAAATCTGGTAATTTATTTTTCCAACAGAAAACTATTCTAATGGGAGGTGAATGTCTGAATGCCTCAAGATTCATTATACAGGATGTTTATGAAGCCATAAACTGACAAAAAAGGTTCATTCAGAAAAAAAGAAAGAAAAAACTATTGAATATATATAATATATATATATATATATATATATATATATATATATATATATATATATATATATATATATATATATATATATATATATATATATAATTTTATTTCTATTTTTAACTTTTAACTTTTAATCTTTATTTTATTTTATTTTTTCTACTTTGATTCTCATCTCAACAAGTTTTTCTCCCATTGGCATAGTATTAACAAATATGCATGCAGGTGGAGCTAACATCAAAAACTGAAATTGGCTCCTATGCAGGACCCGATTTACTTCTGCAGTAAGGGGAAGAGTCAGTCTCATTTCGGAGCCCTTTCGTTTGGGGAATTTTTTCTAAACACTTAAAAAAAAAAAAACATTCTTAGTAAAGACAAATATTAGTTCCAAGATTGGACCAGAAAAATTCAGAATGAAATTTTTCCCCCTCCTAATTGACGTACCAATTTTGAAAAACATTTTACATTACATTGAGGGTAATGTAACATGTAACATACATGTTACATTACCCTCTCCTAAGAGCGAGGGCGCACCCCCCTAAATAACAAGAGGACTCCCCTCGAAAAAAGCAAGAGCCCCCCCCAATGGGAAAAATACCCCTCAGAGCACCCCCTAAAAATTTCAATGGCACAGTCTGCGCCATGACCCCCCCCCCCCCCTCCTAGGTGGTTACCCCTGCACTATATATGGTTGCATTATAATCCCATAGTTAGTTGTTGAATCATATGACTAAACTGGAACAAGGACACATTGGGACATAAGGACAGACAATAGAAGAAACAGGCAATTTTTCTTTTGTTTTAATTATCTTTCTCAAGGGAAAAAAAGGCATTTAAGAACAGAATCTGAAATTTTTAATCAAAGTTTTAAAATCATTTTGAGCCCGAATGAAAATTATCAGCCCGAATAAAAAATATTAAAATAGTAGAAGTTGACCATTTGCTAATCTGAATACAACTAGCCCCCTCATAGCAGAGATCTGAAACTAATTTGATAACCAACACGTTTGTTTAACATTTAAACTAATAAAATTAGTGTCACTCCTACTACTTTTGGAAATATAATCATTCGAAGTTAGTATGTTGTGGTGCATTTTTTTTCATTTATTATTATTTTTTTTAAATTATTTTATTTGTTTATTTATGTATTTTTTAGATTATCATACCAATTTTCGCCTTTTTTGCGGTCAAATAAATTTATTTATTCCAATCCTTTTTGCCATGCATTTGACCTTTACTTGCAAATGGTAAACTTCTACTATTTCTCCAGGATACCATGTTTTCCCAAGCTTTAGTGCTACAAAATTACCAGATATCAATAAGAGATGACCGTCTTTCTGAAACTGGGTGATTTGACATTTTATGTTTTCTTTGTTTTAGTCTACGTCATCCTCAAATTATGTTTCAGATTCTGAATGCTCGCTATATAATACATTATGTTCATTCTTCTATTTAAGACATTATGTTATAAATAGTTGCATTTTTAGTATAAATAACAGATAAAAAATTAGTATGGTTGAAAAAATATAGTACGACTATTTTAGCCATAATGCGCATTACACAATACGTCCATCTGTACCTATATCGATTTACTGTGTTTCTAATGCTTTTTATAAAGCTTTTTTTTTATAAAAAACATTAGAAACATATTATTTTAGGTGTCACTACTGTAATTTTATATTAAAGTTTAAAACAAACCGTGCAAAAAACATTGGAATTAGAAAAGTCTTTTTTAAAATAACTCCATAACATACTAATTTCGAATGATTATATTTTCGAAAGTAATAGGAGTGACACCGATTTTTTTATTTCATATGTTAGACGAACATGTTGGTTATCAAACTTAATTAGTTTCAGATCTCTGCTATGAGAGCGAGAGTAGTGGTTAGCTTTTAAACATTTGCATTTTTGTAAAATTTATCACATAAAAGTTCCAATATCTTCTGACGCAGTTATAGTGACACCAATTTTATTACATATTTTTGATGTATGCAAGTGTAGCTAGGAATTTATGTAAAAACGTTTGTGTCATCATGAAGGCGCTTTGAGAAAATTGGCATTTAATGTAGTAAAAAAATTCATTTTCGGTCATTTTTAAACGGAGTTCGTGGCCGTCGCCCTCGTAGTGACACCGATTTGACAGCTGTAATAGTATCTAAGAAGACCATATAATAGTATAAAATTTAAAAATCCATGTCATTATAGGGGCGCTTAAAGCAACAAGAACTTTAAAATCTGCAAATTTGAAAAACACGCAAAAATGTGCCACGCCCCCTAAATTAAAAAATTTAATTTCCCAAAAACGGTAAGGCAGACAAAGCTCATATTTTGCACAAACATTACATTCATGATGAGGAACAACATTTGCAAAAATAAAGAAAATTAAAAATGTCAACAATCACAAATGCCCTAAACTGCCTGATTCTTACAGACAATGGCTCTTAAACCGTGATTACAGTGACTTGAAGTACATCTCCTTTTGTGTCCACAGGACATCAAAATGGTGTATCAGATGGTGTTGCATATCCTGTCCGATTGTCCTAATTTTAATCATACTCGTCTCAATTTTTTCAATCAGTTCCATCCATTTTTGAAGGAACTGCTAGGAGACACACCTCATCCTAAATTGTTCCCTTTCCTTCGGGAGATTGGATTTCTTTCTGTAATTTAGTGTTCGTCCTTGTTTTCGTCTGGTCTTTGTTCTGTTATAAATGTTTTAAAGTTGCTCAAAATTATTTTTCTGTTTTCTCTTTTGGCTTGTTATTCAAAATTTAAAACTTCGTTTATCTGTTAATTTTTAAAAATTCTTGAAGTTCTATGTCTTTTGTTCCGTAATAAAAATTACTTTTCTGGTTATTCTTTCCACTACTCAACAATCGTTTGGCGCAATATAGCCTACTAAGGCTCCTGCGCCGAAAACCTCAATCAAACCAACTAACCAATCAAAATGGAGCATTTGGTTGGGAGCAAAAAATGTCCAGATCTTGATAGATTCTGGCTATTTACGAAAACCATATTGCTGACTTTTCCAAAAGAGGGACGCAACGGCAGGAGCGGATACAAGCAGGGGTGCCCACCTAGGGGGAGGGGATTGAGGGGTATTTCTTACATTTTGGGGGCTCTTGCTTTTGGGGGGGGGGGTTGCGATATTTAGGGGGTGCTTTTGTTCTGGGGGGTGGACACCCGTGGATACAAGGAGAGGGTTATGGGGGTCATATCTACCTAAAACGTCGACAATAGTATCCCTTCCCATTGTGTTCAAACACTTTGTGCACTTGAACATTAATCTTTTCAATTCGTTTATTATTTTTTATTTGAAACACGACCACTTTTTTTAATTGCCTATGCAATTATGTAGCTAGTAACGTCTATGTTCAATTAGGAGCTTCATTCCTGGCTGATTAGGTGCTTTTTATTGACATCTAAGCATTCAGAAATTTTACACACCCGAAACCGTAGGTTCGTTTATGGGGGGGGGGGTCGTCCTCAACTTGACCACTCAGATTTTTTCGATAATTGAAGCAAAACAACACCCGCTTGATATGTCCTTCTCGACGAGTGTGGTTTGTTCAAGAATTTGTAGATTGGCCCCTCACACATTAATTTGAAAAAGAAAATATCTGTCATATGTGTATCAGTACAGTAAATTTACTATTCGGTTTCCGAATAGTAAAATATTCGGAAGAGCTGCCGAATACACAGTATCCCGAATTTCAACTGAATATTCGGCTTGTCTGCCCAGTATACCGAATACCAACCGAATATTCGGTTTGTCTGCCGAATATCAACCGAATATCCGTAGATTTTCTAGTTTTTTTCCATGAACAGAGACTGCAACATTTGTATTCAAATTTCAAAATATTCCTTAAGCAAGCCCATAACTACTCATTTACTCTATATTCTGAAACTGATCTGCTAATAGATTAAACGACCTACTGAAATTGTGCCAAACTGCTTAGTAGTAAAAAGTTGGTTTCAATCATTAATTGCAATTTATATCTTTAAATTACATTATATTTTCATTTTTAATATGACACATTAGAAATAAAATTAAACTTTATTATCCGAATTAAATTAGCAATTTGTTTTTGTATGAGAATAATCCTTAATTAAGCGAAAAAGAACCCCTCCATCCAGGGCCGGATTTAGGGGAGGGCAGGCGGGGAAACTGCCCCGGGGCCTCCACAACAAAGGGGCCCCCCACAATAATTTTTTTACAAAATATCCTAACTTTCATGGGTCAGCAAATTTTACGTTTTTTCTCCCCTATAAATTATAATAATAATAATAATATAAAAAAATAAATAGCAGTAACTTCAGGATGTACTTACTATAAAAGTGCTGATCGAAAATATAGGATATATACATATATATCAAAATATTCTGATGTATATTAAAGTATCGGATATTTTCGAAAATATGGTCTTTTCGAACCCTGATTAGGGGTCTCCACTCCTTCGTTGCCCCGGGGCCTCCACACTTCCAAATCCGGCCCTGCCTCCATCGTTCAAGGGGGGGGGGGGCAAGATGTGGGTGTGCTGTATGTTTGTGACCCCGGTAGCAGAATTCTTTTTAGTAGTCTTCAACGCAAGTAAAAAATAAAAAAAATTGTCTGCAAGATAAACCGACATTAGAATAATTGTAAAAATCTAAATCGGCACTGAAAAATACCTGAACATAAGATACCAATACAAGTACATGCAACCTGTGGATTATGTCTCAGAAAATATGGCACAAATCTTCATTAGCTGAAATGTAAGAATTTTTTTCTTTAAAAATTTTCCGTATTTTCTCCCGTAACTACGAAATAGTCAGCAAACTATCTCCAAAACCTGCGACGTACGTCGTAACAACGCCTTGTTTTTGTTATCGGTTTTGGGATTATCGGTTTTGGGACCTCGTTTTCTCGGCGATATTCGAATTTTAGATCGTTTAATTAAAATTAACTCATACAACAAAATATAAACAGTGTGAAAGCTTCGTTCCAGAATGTAAATTTTTCCACTTTTCCATTCATTACTTTTCCCGAAAAAAAATAGAAAAAGAAGAGAAAAAGGGAAGTGTTAGTTCATAAATACAAATATAGAACGAAATAGACTCATCCAATTTTCGCAAATGGTTTTCTTTTCCGCCGTTGTGAAAGAAAACATGATACAATTGCAACTCCAAATTCACGCAAACAATTTTTCGACTTTTCCGACACATCGTCTTTTTGTTTTCCTATTTCATCTGGCATAGTTCTTTGAACCTGATGACACAGCTTTTAACACACGTGTGCAGGCGGGGTTGCCAATGTAGCTTTCCTTAGCTAATTATTGGCAGCTTGCTCTGGTAATAATTCTTAGTTCGCTCTCTAAGATAAAAATCCATTCATATTCCTTCAAACTTTTACTATTTAAATAAAGGCAAATTATCCTATTGCTGATTTCCGGTTGCTCTTATCATGAGCAGGAATGCTACTGCTGCTTAAGGGTAGATTTGCTTCAAACATTGTTGGAAAAAGTTCTTGACGAGACGACGAACGTGTTCATAAATCAACGTTCAAACTGAACAGTTCAAAAAAATTATCATTGACGATTACGAGGAGACATTTAAAGTAAATATAGATTTCGAACTTACAGGCGGATTTGGTTGGAAAAGGATCTTGACAAAGAACCTGTTCAAAAACAATACTGTATTGAAATACTCTTATATTCAAGCAAGTCGATTGAAGCTGATAACTTAATCTACAAAATATTAAAGGAAGGCATTAGGGAAATTTAATGACTATCTTCGCTCTAAAATTGTTCTTTAGTTATTACCATGTAACATTACGTTTTAGTTAACCATTTTTCAGTTTTATAAACAGTTTTTCTTTTTATTACTTATTAATTATGCAATGTAGAATTTTTACGTGAACATTATTTTAAACTTTTTTTTAAGTTAGGAATAGATTCTTTTTTGAAATAAAGCAATGACTTCAAAAGTACTAGTGTTAATGGTACTGACAAGTTGACATTGCTTCTTTATTATTCACTAGTGGCACCCACACCTTGGCCAAACACTTTTTCGGGGCCCTTCTCAACTTTATACTATTGGAATATATATATATATATATATATATATATATATATATATATATATATATATATATATATATATATATATATATATATATATATATATATATATATATATATATATATATATATATATATATATATATATATATATATATATGTATACAGTGGCTCCCAAAAGTTTTCGTACACCTTGAAATTTTGTAGTAAAACAAAAATAACACAAAATTGAATTCGAAGAAGAAGTCCAATTTTTTTCACACCATTCCTATGCCATTCTGAATAAAACCCAGTAGTTTTATCAAAATATTGCCAGATTTTATTTTTGAAATTTCTCAAAAAACGAAGAGAAAGAGAAAAAATACGCCACAAAAGTCATCGTACACTGAAGTATTTTCGAATAAATTCATGGTTAAGATTATCAAATGTGTTTTTTTTTATTATTATTTTTGCATTGTAATGACACTGTAAAGTCATTTGCCGTTACTTTTTTAACCGACTCCAAAAAGGAGGCGGTTATCAATTCATACCGTATGTATGTTTTTTTTTTTGTTTGTCCACTCATAGCGTCTCACCTAGTGAACCGATTTTGATGATTCTTTTTTTAATGGATTGGGGATGGCTCAACTTAGGTCCCATTACTTTCTTTGACCATATTTGTTCTTTAGAAAAAAAGTTATGGGCAAAAAACAGTAAATTTTATGCAATTACCATATTAAATGATTTTGCATCGAAGTTCGCACTTTTTATCCGTGGATAACGGTGGCTCAGTGGTAGAATTCTCGCCTCCCACACGAGCGACCCGAGTTCAAATCCCGACTAGGAAAAAGTGAATTTTACTACAATTTCGTTTCTACTGTTTCCCGTATTTTCTCGAATTTTCTATTAATTTCTGTATCTTTCCAAGTCTGGAAAGTTCCAGCACTTTCTCAAGTTGTATATAAGGAGATGTAACGTTCATTCGTGGTTCTGAATAAAGATCTCGAGTTGAGACTAAAGAGTATTCGCTTCATTTGGCTTTCACATTGTCTTCGCTATCTTCATCTACGCGACAATAGGAAACTCATTGTTATAAAAGTTTGGTGCCATATAACAGTAACATTAATAGTAATTGTAATGATAATTTTGAATGAAGGCTTTTCTGAAGCAAGCATCAAATTTCTTCAAGGGATATTTCGATAATGGGGAATCTGGTGCTGTCGTCTCATTTTTGGCGTAAATAATTTTATTTTAGTAACCCTGCTGATTTATAGTAACCCTATGTAAATTATCAAAATCTTCCTTTTTTCAGTGCTATTGCTCCAAACGCGTGTCAATAGTTTTTTTTTACTTTCTTCTATATCTAATATATAGAAGAAAGTATTGGATTCGTGCAAATTTTCGAATTTTGACGGATTCGAACGTTTTGAGGTGTACTGAGTCCATTTCGACTATTTTTGGAAAATGTCTGTCTGTCTGTCTGTGTGTGTGTATGTGTGTGTGTATGTATGTGTGTGTGTGTGTGTCATGTCTGTGTGTGACCAGTTTTTTGTGGCCGCTCTACAACAAAAACTACCGCAGGAAATCGAACGAAATTTATTACACATATGTGCCCTTATGTGAACTTGTGGCCATTGGTTTTTGGCGCGAATTCCTCCAAGGGGGGTGGAGCATTGGGACGTTTTTTGAGTTACGCGGGCTTGCTATTCCTCAGGAAGTAACTGGCGGAATCAAACAAAATTTGGTCCATATGTTGCCATTAATAGGAACAGGTGCTGATTCAATTTTGGTGTCAATAACTCAAACGGGGGTTGAGCTATAGAACGTTTTTTTGTCGTCAATTGTGACTGCTGTATCTCAAGAAATAATGAACGGAATGAAAGAAAAATTTATCGGCAAGTAGCCCTTAGTGGGTATAAGAGCTGATTTTATTTTGGTGTCGACAGCTAAAAAGGGGGTAGCGCAATAGCCCGTTCTTTTTTTTCCTTTGTGAGTGCCCTATCTAAAGAAGTAATGCTACGTTCTGGTTGAAATTTGGAATATATGTGAATCCATATGTAAACAGACTTTGGTTCAATTTTGACGCCAATCGCTCCAAGAGGTGTTGATTTTTTTTTTTGAATAAAAATAGCTTTATTAATGCAACAATAAGAAAGATAAATCATAATAGATTGTCGTCTGCGTATTTCTCGTGATTTTAATTGTATGGAAATGACCGGAAATATTATCTCAATGATTTAAAATTTTTAACTGTTGGCATCTTATGTTTGTTAACAAATAAAATATTTGTAATTAATTCAAGCAAGGCTTTTAAAATAACTTTCAATTTTCGCTGTTTGCTTTGCTTTTGTAATAATTCAGACATTGGGATGGTCGTCAAGTTTTTGCATGTGTAATTTTGTTTTTGTTGGGAATATTGCTTCCTCGTTAAGCATGGGGAGGGATCAGAATTATAAGAAACTTATAGAAGAGAGTTTCGAGATGGCCACAACATACTAGTTTAGTATGGAGCATTTTTAAGAAAAAAATGTGAAGTTTCGTGATGGTAACTTCTTATTTCTGAAATACCTACATTTACACTAAAAAGAATGAAATAAAAAAACTTTGAAAACAAAGTAGAACCGACTTCAAAATTGCTCTAAAAAGTGAAAAATAATTTTATTCTTTAAACACCATCGATAATGCTTTTAAACATAATTTTTGAAGTTGGCGCAAAAGCGATAGATAAAATCATTCACAGCCATAACTCAAATACAACTATAAATTTAACCAGGACCAGTTTCTTCACTATCACATACATTATGCATTGATGACGGCATATTTGAATAGCGATATAAATGTTTCGTTCGTAACTTTGGATGCTTTTCTGAAAAAAAATATGAACGAAGCATGGTTACACTGGATTTTACGTTTTGTTTTTGCGCCAACTTCAAAAATTATGTTTAAAAGCATTATCGATGGTGTTTAAAGAATAAATTTATTGTCTATTTATTCCCTAATTATTCTGTTTATTATTTTTAAATGGCAGGTATGCGTAGAAAACAGCAAACACGATTCAAAATTTGATTTTTTTCCCTCACAGTAGCCATAAATTGCTTTGAAATGTCTCTAAATTAGGTAATTTATATCACTCTATAGTGAAATGCTTGATAAAATGCTTTAAATACAAGAATCGGATCGAAAACAAGGTAAGAAAAGGTCAACTCCGCAAAGTGAACAAAGCGTGATCGGAGGTTTACAGTAGAAAAAATTATGAAAAATACACATTTGAATGCTGAAAAAGTTGCTGTAGAATTGAATGAAACATTTTACGTTTAGTTTTCACCTAAAATTGTTTGCCAAACTCTCTGATTAGCTAGATTAAATGGGACCTCTTCCCGTAGAAATTTTCTCGTTCGTGCGAAAAACAGTAAGCTTACGCTTTCCGTCGTAATATCAATGATAAATAAGCTCAAAACGTTTTGGAACGTCTTACTTTTGATGAAAGTAAATTCAACATTTTGGGTTAAATTGTTGAATAATTGTAAATAGAAGAAAAAACGAGGAATTTAATCTTAAGAACTTTGTTGGATCAGTTAATCAGGACGGTGAAGGTGTTCTTGTGTGAGGGTGCATTACAGCATCAGGACTTGGAAATTTAGAATTTTTAATGAAATAATGAATCATGCTGTTTATTTAAATATTAAAAAAACAATTTTAAACTATTAGCCCAAAATTTGGTAATCGGAAACAACTTTGTTTTTTTATCAAGATAACGATAAGAAGCACACGTTTGCGTTTGGTGTTTCAAAAATTGTTCTTAAGCTTAGAAATATCTCCTAAATCGCCAGGTTTAAACTTAATGGAACATATTTGGAGATATCTGGTAGCTATATTACGAAAATTGACCATTGAAACGAAAAGCGAACTAGAAACAGTAAGACTCGAAGCGCGACTGTACACTTACTCGGAAATTGCACAAAAAAAAAAAAAAAAAAAAAGAAAGAAAAATGAAAATAAAATCTATTCCCAGACGTTTAAAAGCTGTTGTTGATATTGCATGATATTCTACTAAATAATAACTTTGTAAAAAGTTAGATTATTTACTAATTTTTCGAAATTTTTTCAAAGTGTACGAAGACTTTTGTGAGATAAAATTTCCAGCACTTTTTGGTTTTTGGTTTTTTAAAAATTACGTTTTAATGTTTTATTAAAAATTTTCATGTAGTTCTGTTACAAATATATCATAAATCATTAAAATACCTATTCCGAAATATTAATTCTAACCAATGGATAATGGCCTATTTCATTGAAAGTCGTAGGTGTACGAACAACTTTTGGGAGCCACTGTATATGCAGCCGAACGTTTTGAACATTCACGGGGAATCAGGAGTTTCGACTTCAGGGTGACCATTCGTTAAAAATATTTTTTAAGGTGTAGAACATCCAGACCTTAAGTAAGCTGAAGAAAAGGAAAACAAATAAAGGATACGGGCTCGTCATTTCGAATTTTTTCCAAGGGAGAGCTTACATTGAGTAAAGTAGTAGTATGTAGTCAATGTCAATAATATCAAAAAAAAAAAAGAAAGAAAAAAAACAACAAGCACCCTACTTTCATGTAAATGCATTAATTTCTCAAAGCCGGGGAGGGGGGCAATTTAACCCCTGAAAGAAGATAAACTTAATTTTCTTTATTTTTTTTAATTATAGACGAAGAGTTTAGAAATTTTGGTCATTTGCGGGCCTTTACAAGGGCCCGCAAATGACCAAATCGGTGGCCGCGGTCTATTTGGAAATCAGGAACTTATCAGCTTATTTTACAACAGTTTACTCCAGAAATTCGCATCAGGCAATAATAGTTCTCAAATAAGGTTTAAGAAAATCAGGCTAGGGGGGGGGGGGTATGATCATATTACTTTGAAAGCGACAAAATGACGTTTCGAAATAATCTAACTGCTAGTTAGAAGATAACGATTTTCAAAGGGCTCCATATCGGGTGGCGAATTGTATGTCCAAGTGTTTCTTTTCTGATGTGGCTAGACTACTATATAACTCGTCAAACCTTTTATCCAGTTGTCTAGGGCACTTTTTTTTCGCCCGGTTGACTTTTATGACAAGACTAACGGTACCCGCATGGCTTTGCCCGTAGTAGAAAATTAAAAGGTCATTTGGTTCGCCTGTATACTTACAAATAATGGATCCACATTATGATAATTTACTCGTCCATGTTATGATAATTTGCTCGATAAAATGTTCTTAAAATTGGAATAGAAAAATAACAAAATCAAATTTTCGAAAAATCGCTTCGAGGTGCTCACACCAATAAGCTACGATACGAACTAAATTTGCCAAATTTCATGAAAATCGGCCGAATAGTCTAGGCGTTATGCGCGAAACAGATATCCAGACATACAGACTTTCAGCTCATTAATAGTAAAGAAGATTATTTTTTGAGAGTTGAAGTGCTTTCAGAATGCTTGCATTTTTGTTCGGAACTGTTATTCAAAGTTTTCAATTTTATCGAAAATGATACCGGTAGGCACCCATGATGGCCCCGATTTCACTTGCATGTGATTTTTATTTTGGAACTAACCGTCGCATTAATTAAATCGCAGTAAAATCTTTAAAAAAAAATGACTTTCGATAGCATAGTTAAAAAACAGCACAGATCACACATTTTCAAGCAAAAATCAACTCTTGCAGTTATAAGTCCATTGGCATTTGGTTCGTTTTGATGACACTTGGCTTCGAAGTTCCCGTTCTGCCGCCAACCCTTGACGTATTGTTTTTCTCTCATCTACCTTGTCACGAGTACTTAGCCACCTTGCTCTTGATGGTTGTAAAACACTCTGTCGCTCTCGCGAAAGTGGGCTACGGGCTTTAGTTTCATCCGAGAAAAAGGGGGTGCTTTTTATTTGTCATCCGTTTTTTCATTTCTTAGAAGACAAGACACTAGAACACTAGAATATAAATCGTTCTATTAAATCTGCTGATCTGTCGAAACTGAAATGGCGGGCTTGAAAAAGACATTCCCGCTTTTCTAAACGGAGAATCGAGTCTCTCTAGTTATAAAGAAATGTCTTTCTTTAATATCGGTGAATTAAAAGGTAAATGTTTAGTTTATGAATGCACAGTAGACCCTCGTTTTACGCGGGGCATACGTTCTGCGAAAATGCCGCGTAAATCGAATCCGCGTAAATTGAGACCTAATAATAGTGTTAAAATAGGGTTTGGTTCCGTAGATAACAAAATACTTCATTCTAGTGATGACTAATTGTATAATAAGTTTGAATATGTACTTATATCGACTTTTATGCACAACATGCATAAAGAAAACATAAATTAAAATCTTGTTCTGTGTATAAAGAGGAACTGGCTGTTATAGTCTTGGCATTAAGAATTTTTCTCTGTAGTTCTTTGCAGAGCATTAACGCATCCATGATCACTAGCGTCACATTTCCACGATGGAATCTTCCTTCACTAACAAACCAGAAAGATCATTTCTGTTGTCTAGGAATAAGGTTGGTAGACATCCCTTCAAACAATAAAAGAAGAAAGTTTCGAAAAAAAACTGTTTTATTTTTCGGGCATGTTCTCATTTGGAAACATTGATTGGCGTGTTGCATGAAGTTTTTTTTTTTTTTACGAAAGCGACAAATGGATTACGCTTTACAGTTTCGGTTAAAATTTTGTATTCATACAATATTGTTGATATAATTAATGCTATTGGTTATTATTATTATTATTATTATTATTTTTGAATTTCAAAAGGAAACTAGTTTAAAATAAATATAATCAGTAAAAAATTAAAATATTTATTTATTTATTCAATACAAACTATATGAAATTTAAAAAAAAAAAAAAACTAAGTGTAAACTAAGCTTTCAAATTAAAAAGTTGTCAATATAAACAATAGCTGTATAGTACAATGTATAATAGTTGTATAAATAACAAATTATTTCACTGAAAATGTTCTTTTCTTCTTCTAATGCTTTTTTTTTTGGGCTTCAATATCTGTAGTACGAAGGGGGACTATTTATGTAGAAATTTTCTTTCAAAACAGATTTTCTTGTGGTTTTTCAAGCGACTGGGAGAGAAATTTATTACTAACAGATTGTGCATTCCCTTGTAGGTACGAGAGAAGAGTTTTAAATATCTCCATTTATAAGTACAAAGTGGGTTTTCCTAAATCACTTTCATCATAAAACTTGAGGCCGGGAAGGGGGGTGGGGAGACAAAAAAAAAGTCACAGTTGAACAAGTTGAAGATTGAAATGTCATCAACTTGTTTTTACATGCGTCAATAGTAGTTCACAGCAATTATGAGACTCTTACTTAGCACACTACAGAACTAATGAAGCAAGAAAAAATGTCCGATTTTGTATACTGAAACACGCCAATGTTCCCGATCGGGAACATAGGAGCATAGAAGTTTGATAGCTTATAGCTAGATAGCAAATTTTTTCTGCAATTTTTTTTCTGTCATATTTGTTCATCAACATGATCCTTATTTATTGGTGCTCTAAAACTTCATAAACATTTGGCTTTTTAAAAAAAATTCTATACATTTTTATATTTCTCCGTAAAAATCGTCAAAAGCAGAAGTTTTCGCGAATTTTTGTGGGCCATAATTATATAAGAGGGTAATAATTTTCCTTTCAAAAAATCAATTATGATTTTAATAGTAGATAGAATTTTTTTTAATCCTCAAGAGCAAAACTTTTTTTTAAACAATTCTTTTAATTGATGTTTCCATTTCGGAACATTGGCGCTTAAAGGGTTTCGTTAAACAAGAATTTATGAAACTCATTGAGCTTTTTTGTGTCACACCAGCAGCATGAACAACTCATTACATTTTTAATGCCATTTTTTAGGAAGTTGATGCTTTAAATTAAGATACACATAAGGGCTACTAATGTTCAAATATATAAAAATTAAGAGTCAAAGTATAAAATTTCTAGTGCAAATATATGCGTAAAAAAGTCGCATCCGTACACATGAATTGAGTATTTTACCTCCCCTCACCCCCCGCCACCCCCAATATGTTCGCCCCAATAACTCAGCAATCACGAACTGTCAATTCTTACCATCTACATCGCGCGGAGTTCACGGAATTAGGCTTAAATTCTGAATCTAGCTGTATATGAGGCAGTGAGAAGCAAAGGGATATGCAAGTGCCAAAGTTTAAAATTTGGAGATTAGGGGCCATTCATTAATTACGTAAGGGTCCCGAGGGGGAGGGGAGTTGGACAGTTGGAGAAATCTCTACATGCCCTTACTTTGGGGGAGGGGGATCTAAATCATTCTTACGTACTATTTTCCAAGTCGATATTGTAACGGATTCGGTGCGACTTCCACTTTCTTGAAAAGAAAACACAGTTCTTGATAAAAACACAGTTCTTGATAAAAACACAGGAAATTTATTTACACTATGTACAGGAAAGATCTTCAACAACTGCTAAATTATTCATCAGTAATTAAGCAATTATCACACAACACCGTAAACTCAACGTTTACACACGTATTTACTTCCAAATACGAAAACAACACAGCGAAATGCCTCGCTATAAACAGAGCAAAATGCTCTCAGTTCGAAATATCAATCGAAACTAACTGTTTATCCATCGCTAACGGCTTAAATACACCGAAAAGAAATTTCTCAAATATTCCACACGCTTCTGTAAAGTAGTAGACCGTTATCAATTTTTATCAATGAACAAAAAGGAAATAGGGGTCGTATACTTTAGCCATATGAAAAAGGGGTTGTATATTCAATACGGGAAACTATTTACAGGTTACGTTCCTACAATAATTACTATTTACAGAATTTGTAACATTGCCCCCTTCCTAAGGACTGCACGTCCCGGGCAGTACAATCCCCAGGAAGGGTGCAAAACTTCTATCACAAGTTTACAAATATACACATTAATTAATAACTAACAGATACAGAAAACAATAATAACAAGAAATATTACTAAACATTAAAAGCAAAAATTATCTACAACTTTTATGTTCTCAACCATGGTTGTTTACGTAATACTCATGAACTATGGCCATAGTATGGGGCTAACCGATCATAATGTACAACCCTAGGTTTTGCATTAGGTGATTTTTGGATCCTCACTACGACGTCATTTAGTCGGTTGAGGACTTTGTAGGGTCCATCCCAATGCGACTGCAATTTGGGTGACAGACCTTTCCGTCGGATGGGATTCCATAACCAAATCTTGTCGCCTTCGTTGAATTCATGTCCAGTAGACCTTGTGTCGTATCGGGTCTTCATCTTCTCCGCCGCGATGTTGATTCGCTCTCGTGCGAAGTTATGAACGTCTTCCAACCGGGCCTGGAGATCCTGGATGTACTCCTCAGGCGATGCAGGCGCATCCGGAGGACGACCGAAGACGAGATCACAAGGTAGCCGAAGCTCTCGTCCGAAGAGCATCTGAGATGGGGCATATCCGGTAGTCTCGTGGACAGCACTGCGGTAGGCCAGCAGGAACAAAGGTAGCTTCTTGTCCCAATCCTGTTGATTTCTGGATACCATAAGTGAGAGATTGTTCAGGATTGTGCGGTTAAATCTCTCCACCATGCCGTCCGATTGTGGGTGTAGTGGTGTTGTCCTAGTTTTCTCAATTCCGAGAATTTGACATAGGCCCTTAAACACAGCAGAGATGAAATTCCTCCCTTGATCGGAATGAATCTGCAAAGGTGTTCCATATCTCGAGATCCAATGTTGGACTAGAGTCTCTGCTACGGTGGTAGCCTCTTGATCTGGAATGGGATATGCTTCCGGCCATTTGGTGAAGTAGTCGATGGAAACAAGAATGTATTTGTTCCCATCAGCAGTTCTTGGTAGAGGACCCAGGATGTCGATCCCAATTCGTTCGAAAGGAGCTCCAACGTTGTACAGATGTAGCTTCCCTCTGCTTCTCTTCTTCGGTCCTTTACGAGCAGCACAGGCGTCACAAGAATGGCACCACTTCTCCACGTCATCCTTCGCCTTGCTCCAGAAGAAGCGCTCCCGAACTTTATTGAGGGTTTTCAAGACACCAAAATGTCCTCCAGTCGCACTACTATGTATTTCTTTCAGAACATCTGAAATCCTTGATCGGGGAAGTAGTAACTGCCACCTAGATGTTTTGCCGTCGTCAGATTCCCATTTCCGGTGTAGCACGCCGTTCCGTAAATGGAGTGAGTTCCATAAAGCCCAGTATCTTTTTGTTGCAGGACTGAAGATGGAAACGTCCTGCCAGCTAGGGCGTCGACTGTCACTTTCCATGAACTCTAAAATTGGTTTTATGTCGGGGTCTTCAAGTTGATCTTTTCGAACTTGGTCGTCACTCCATGGATCAGGTTCTGATGATATTGGAGTCACTGTCACCTGATAGGCGGTAGGGCTAGTCGTTCCATACTGTTTCTCGATTCGGGAACAATAGTGGCAGTTCTCAGGACAGGGTCTCCTTGATAAAGCGTCAGCATTACCGTGAGATAACCCTTTTCGATGCTTGATCTCCATGTCATATTCCTGGAGCCGCTGTATCCATCTGGCTATCTGGCCTTCCGGATTTTTGAAGTTCAAAAGCCAAGTTAATGAGGCATGATCTGTCCGAAGCAGAAATTTTCGGCCGTAGAGGTAATGATGGAAGTGTTCTACAGCTTTCACTATGGCCAGTAACTCCTTTCTGGTGACGCAGTAATTTCGCTCCGACTTTGATAAGCATTTGCTCCAGTAAGCGATGACATGTTCATTTCCGTCAATTTCTTGGGATAAAACAGCTCCGATGCCCTCATTCCTCGCATCAGTGTCCAGGATGAAGGGTTTTTTCAGGCTGAGGATAGGCGTTGATGTTAAAGCCTCCTTCAGTCGTAGAAATGCATCTTCGCATTCTTTGGACCATTCAAACTTTTGCTTGATCTCCGTCAGCTTATGCAAAGGTCGTGCAATGTTGGAAAAACCCTTCTCAAACTTCCTATAGTACGTGCAGAGCCCCAGGAAACTTCGCAGCTGATGGATGTTTTCGGGACGACTCCAACTCTTGACCGCAGATACCTTCTCTGGATCGGTTTGCACACCCTCAGAAGAGATGATGTGACCAAGATAGTTCACTTCCCGGCGGAACAAATTACATTTGGACGGACTTAACTTCAGATTGGCTTCCTTAAGCCTTTGCAGCACCTTCCTAAGATTTGCCAGATGTTCTTCAAAGCTGCGTCCCACGATGATGATATCGTCTAAGTAGACCAGACAGGATTCGTAAGAGAGTCCTCTTAACACTGTCTCCATAAGACGCTCGAACGTAGCTGGTGCATTGCAGAGGCCGAAGGGCATTACTTTAAACTGCCAGTTAAACTTGTCCAGTTGTAAACGCTGTCTTCTCTCGGTCATCAGGGTGTATCTCAACCTGCCAGTAGCCGCTCTTCAAGTCCAGGGTCGAAAACCACTTGTGTCCGGAAAGAGTGTCCAAGGTGTCGTCTATCCGTGGAAGAGGGTAACTGTCTTTCTTGGTGATTTCATTCAGCCGTCGGTAATCGACACAAAATCTGGTGGAGCCATCTTTCTTTCGGACTAAGACGATGGGAGAAGCCCAAGGACTGGATGAAGGTTCGATAACATCATTCTCCTTCATCTCTTTCAGGAGGGTCTCAACCTCTTCCTTCTTGGCGAACGGTAGTCGTCTTGGATGCTGTTTAATAGGGGGGTGTTCTCCAGTGTAGATCCGATGCTGCGTTAAATTCGTCCTGCCCACATCCTCCGATGTAGATGAAAACAGATGCTTGAAGTCGTCCACCAATTGTTCCGCAGCAGTTCTTTGATCTTTCGATAATGGCGCACTCCCAATTAACTTCGATGTCAAGGACTCAGAAGACACAGTTTCGGGGGAATTGATTCTTCTAATGATGCAGTTTACTGGAGTACAAGTTGCTAACACTTCACCTTTCCGAATATTCCTTGACCTTTCACTCACGTTGGCGACTCTTACAGGAATTACATCCTTAGAAAGGTCCACAAGCGTAGATGCTACCAGCACTCCTTTTAGGTTATTGTTTAGGTTGGGGTATTCAACGAGTCCAAATCGAAAACTATTGCTTTCTTCAATAGAGCCAGCTATTAATGATTCTGACCTTGAGGGAATCGATAAATCTGTTTGGGCTATTATTTGATGAGCGGATTTTACATCACTTTCTGCGGGGAAAACGGCTATGTCTTCTCTTATCGAGTGCAGCTCATTAGTCTTGAAGTCGAGGTTGAAGTCATATTTCTTTAAAAAGTCCAATCCGAGAATGAAGGGGTCTGTGATAGCAGCAACGAATGCCGTATGATGGAAAGTGGCATTTCCAAACACAATTTCTAAGTTCACTTTACCTTCAATCTCGATCTTGTCACCTGTCACAGTTTGGAGGGTAACGCAGGGCGGCGTCCATAGAATGTTGAGTCCAAATTGACGAGCCACATCTGTTCTAATGATTGTAACATTGGCTCCAGTGTCAATAATCAGTTCGCAGGGAAACCCGTTTACATTTGCGTAAACAAACAGTCCATTACTGCCGCCACTCGTCGATGAAATCTGGAAAACTTTAAGATGGGGCTCATTCCAATTTGGCGACCTCCGCCCCGCGAGATTGCCATGGCTTAGTTTTCCTGCACCTGCGAGGGAGAGGTGCTTTTCCCTCTGGCTTCTTGGCGAGCTTCACAGTTTCTTCGTAAGTGACCCTCGCCACCACATTTCCAGCACTTAAGTGATTGTCCATTTTGGTCCTTGGGAGCCGAAGTCCTTTTGAGGATTCCTGCAATTTCTTTTATTTGCTTTTCCAGTTCAGCAAAGCGTGACGAAACCGGATCAGGCTCATCAGTTTTCACGCCGCGGATTGAATGACGATCCTTGCGGGTTGCTTGCTGGGCGGCCTCCAACTTCATCGCACACACAACAGCAGAGTTCAGGTCTTTGACATCCGCCATCCGTAGAGCTTTCTGGATTTCCGGATCTCGAACCCCGTCGATGTAGTAGTTGAGTGCCAGGTTGTCCCGAACATCCGCAGGACATTCGCAAAAAGCAAGATGAGACAGTCTCTCGACGTCCGCCGCTAGCTCTTGCAGGGTTTCCCCGGTTTTCTGGAAACGGGACTTCAACTGGAGTCGGCTGAAATCTTTCTGGCATTTCTCACCGAAGCGAAGCTCCAACGCAGATGTGAGGGCGGCGAAATCCAGGCGCTGGCTGTCCGGAAGGGTCTGAAGAATGTCCGCTGCGTCACCTCTCAGGGATGCTGCAAGATGGCAGGCCTTGGTAGCAGAGTCCCATCCGTTCGCTTCCGCCACTATCATGAATTGGGTCTTGTACACCTGCCACGAACTTTTCCCATCAAATGTGGCCAGTTTAATGGACGGTCGAGCAACAGATGTGGGAGCACCAAACTGTACAGAGCTGCTTTCCGCGGTCGCCAATCTCCTTTCCACGTCCTTAATTATTTCTTCCTTAAATGAAGTCAATTTCTTGTCTTCTTCTTCCAACTTATTTTCCATATTGGCGATGCGCTCTTCCACAGTATCAAATTTTTCTTCCAGAGCATCGACTTTATCTCCCATGGCGGTTAGTTGAATCTCCATCATGGTTTTCATCGACGTTAGGTCACTTTTCATTTCATCGTGACTTGTAGTAATTTTAGCAGTTAAATCACTATTTAACAGTTCTTGGTTAGTCGTTAATTCATTTTTTAATTGTTCTTGATTTGCAGTAAAACTTGCAGTCAAATCACTTTTCACAGAGGTGATTGCGTCAAGAAGTTGTTTTAATTGTTCATCCATTGCTCGAGTAATCACCATAAAAACAAAGTCTATAAATTCAAAGTCTTTATGAAAAAATGTCCAAAGTCACACTTACTCCAAGAAAGTCCAGAAGAAGCCCCACGTTGGGCGCCAAATTGTAACGGATTCGGTGCGACTTCCACTTTCTTGAAAAGAAAACACAGTTCTTGATAAAAACACAGTTCTTGATAAAAACACAGGAAATTTATTTACACTATGTACAGGAAAGATCTTCAACAACTGCTAAATTATTCATCAGCAATTAAGCAATTATCACACAACACCGTAAACTCAACGTTTACACACGTATTTACTTCCAAATACGAAAACAACACAGCGAAATGCCTCGCTATAAACAGAGCAAAATGCTCTCAGTTCGAAATATCAATCGAAACTAACTGTTTATCCATCGCTAACGGCTTAAATACACCGAAAAGAAATTTCTCAAATATTCCACACGCTTCTGTAAAGTAGTAGACCGTTATCAATTTTTATCAATGAACAAAAAGGAAATAGGGATCGTATACTTTAGCCATATGAAAAAGGGGTTGTATATTCATTACGGGAAACTATTTACAGGTTACGTTCCTACAATAATTACTATTTACAGAATTTGTAACAATATTTTATATCAGAAGTCGCGCGGTCAAGTGGTTTGGCAGAGGTCATATATTGCATTTGCGTCTGGAAGGTGAAAAACGTTGTTAGGAGGAGCCGTTTTTGATTTATTTTACAAAGAATGAATAGTGTAAAATATAATAAAAGAATCGCACTTTGCATGGCATGTTTTATTTTTAATTAGTATCGCATCATATACAAAAAAAAAAAAAAAAAAATGTCGAAAAAACATTGTCTAGATTTCAACTTTTCAGTAAATATTTCTTTGCACAAAAAGGTTTTATAAAATAATAGTGAATTTAATAATGATTCCAGTGATGCAAGATTCGTTATTTTATTATTTTGAAAAAACGAAATGGAATCTTATGTAAGAATAGGGGGAGGGGTTTGAAAAATCTTACGTAGCCTTACATAGGGGGGAGTGGGGTCGAAAATTGCCAAAATCATCCTTCCGTAATTAAGGAATGGCCCCTTATCAGTACAAAATGATACGAGAACTTCTCCTCTGTTTTGGCGGGCGGCAAGAGAGTAGCCCTGGTAGATGCTGATAAACAGCTGGATTTAGAAAAAAAAATTCAATGAAAGTTTACCTAGAATATGAAATTTACGCGTTTTACTTGGAGAAACTTTAAAAAGTCCACTCATATATCCCTTTGCACTGCTTCATATGGAATTTTATTTTTGTGTGTTCCGAATACAAATGAAGTTTACGTTGGAGTTTTGCAAAAATTTTCACAGAGGTCCTTAGATGCTCAGGAATTTACCTAGATTAGATTTTGTCCCGATATGGGGCACAAAACACTCTCATAGAGGAGGGAGGATAGTCAGGGGGCTACGGGGGAAGAAACTGCATTTTGTGATAAAATTATGAAACTTGACATGCTTGTAGACATTGTATAAACAAAAAGTTTAGGAAGGGGAGACACTCCGAAATCCCCCCCTCCACAACTCCCCTGGCGGCCGTTTTTGGTCCAAAACCAAAAATGGAGATTATTTTTAAATTTTCGTTATTATACAGGGTGTCCCAAAATTAACGCAAGATTTCAATTTGCCGCCATTTTTGCAGTAAATTGCTGGCGAGCCTGAAAATAGAACAATGTGATAGCTGAGATTTTAGGGTTAGTAAAAATAGAGGGTAAAACGATATAACAAGGTTGTTTTCATTATTAACAATATTTTGAAAATTATAAAAAAATGAGGTTGCTCAAACAGTAGCTGCTCCTGGTGTTCGATATAGCGACATGGTTATGCAAGAGTGGTTGTGGACTTGTTGACATAGACTTTTGACTTAAGAAGAAACCCCTTAAGAAGAAATCTAATGTAATTAATTCACACGATATAAGGACGAAATTCTAATCCCCGATAACAGTTACTGTTTGACGAGCATCAACTTTCATTAGATTTGAAATATTGTTTAGTAATGAAAATACGTTGTTGTATCGTATAACGCGGCATTTTCATTAACCCTAAACTCTCAGCTGTCAAATTGTTCTTTATTAAGGGTTACCAACAATTTACTTCAAAAATAGCGGCATATTCAAATCTTGCGTTAAATTTGGGACAACCTTTACTTTTTTAAATCATTGGTTGTATTATTCCTTAGATGTTTATTATATTTTTTACAGTTTAAAGCTTCATTAACCGCCTAATTTTAGAAATAACTTCACAAAAAGTGGTTTTTTAAGAAAAATCGATATCTTTAAATTGTAAATTCGCTGAAGTGAATCTTGATCCCCATAACAGAATTACTGGTTCCTGAGTTTTATGATACATTAAATTAGGGTTATATCAAAACAGGGTTCCAGTTATCCGAACTTTAATTGTCCGAACTGTCCAATTATCCGCACATGATGCCCCTCGTTTTTTTGACTGAGCACGCACAATCGAAACTATTTCCTATGGATATAAGAGAATAGTAAGAACTTAAAGGAAAAAGGGAGAAATTAATGTCAAGACAACATAATTCTAATAGAAAGAAATTTAAAATTTGAATTTTAAATTTCTTCTTATTATTACTATTGTTGCTGCTGTTAATTCTCCGTTACCCGATTGATCATCTGTAAGCTTTTTCTCATTTTATTTTTAAAAAATGTATATCTAAAGTGTATTTTATAATGTCTCTAAAAACTTCTAATAAAAAATATTCACATCAAAGCAATGAAGACAGAGAAGTTTTTATTACTTGCAAATCAGAGAAAGAAAACACCATCCCAATGTTCAAATATTGAAGCACCGTATT
Organism: Uloborus diversus; assembly: GCF_026930045.1. Lineage (NCBI taxonomy): Eukaryota > Metazoa > Arthropoda > Arachnida > Araneae > Uloboridae > Uloborus > Uloborus diversus. The sequence goes on from NC_072738.1 coordinate 88,177,488, forward strand.
AAAGCTGGGGCTTTTAATGATACTGTTTATTAGATCACAGCTTTTAATCAAATTAAATATCTTTACTGAAATTTGGAGGAGTTGATTCTGTGTTTTTTCCCATTTTATCGCTATACTAAACGATATATATAAACTTTAGTTACTATGCTCGATGATTACCAGTTTATATATAGTATTACTGTATATTTGGCCTTATTTATATACAGTAAAATTAGGCCAAAAAATGGCCAAACCCAAACATCCAAAAAAAAAAAGGTGAAACCTGTTGCAAATTATTTCTTACCCTTCCAGCAAGAAGGGGTAAAAAGTCCCAGCTCTTTGCGCGTCGGGTTTTGGGGGGAAAGGGGGGGGGGGGGACGAAATAATCCTCTATTTAAATAAAAATAATTTCTATTACTTAAAAAAAAATTCTGAAACCTCGCAGAAACCACTCTATAATATTTAAACAATAAACTCTCACATAAAAAATTCTAATTAACAGGGGTGCACAGGCGGGGGGGGGGGGAATGGGGGGTGTCCATGGAGCAGCTTTGCGTCATTGGAATTTTTAAGGCAGTTTTTTCAAGGGGTATTTCTTTCTTTATTGAGGACTTTTATTCTGGATGGGTACTCCGTCACACTTAAGGGGTGCGCCATCGCTTTGAGGGAGGGGGACCCTGAATTTACATTCTAAAATCAACTATGGCAGTAAAGTTCACGAAAAACTTTCCCTGACTTAAACTTTTCCGAAGTACAAAACGCTTCACAATGATATGGTAATGTCAGAATGATAATTCTAAAAGATCTAAGCGAGCTCAGTAACCAAATTATTTGTGACTGGAGTTATTAAACTGTTTAGAGCGCTGGAAAACAAAATTCCTGTGCAGCATAAAAAAAATCCAAATTGACCAAAGTTTCCCTACTTCTCGATTAACTTACTTCAACTTTTCTACAATCTTTTGCCATCACCGTAAGGGTGGGACAAACCGGAATTGCCAATAGTGAGACGGGCAATGCTGCAATTCTGCACCCTCTAAGTCAGTGGGGGGTTCTCATTTGCAAACACCAAGCTACCTCTCTTTTACGCAGCTGGTTATGTGAATTATGCTAAATATGCAGACATATACTTGCAACACTATCTGAAAATTTGAATACATTATGCGATAAAAAAAATTTGATCACATCAAACATCAGCTATCCAACGATCTAACGCAGTAACAAATTCAGGTGGTCTAGAACCTGTAGTGATTCAACGATAGAACAAGTCTTGATGAGAGCAATGAGCAATAAAACAATAGAATGCTAAATATTTACACCATTTTGTCTCCCAGTTTGGAAATCACAATCCGTTTCTAAAGCCCCAGAAGTTTCTTCCCTCTCAAGTTGGTATGGGTATTGCTTGCTGATGATAAGGTGAGTTGCGATGAGACCTTTAACGTTCGGGTAGTAACATCAAATCATATTGAAGGCAAACAATTTTGTGGCATTTCTTTGTAAAGGAGGTAAGCATTTATGTCTTTAGCTTCTGTTACGAGAGTAGTTACTATCTGTAAAGATGTGCAAGCCCAAACCATCTTTTACACCGAATGGTATGAACAGTAAAGATGGAATAACAAATTGCTAAAAACTTCTGGTACGAGTTATGCGCTGATCCTCCATCAGTATTCGATGAATCTGGTTTCAGAAGGAAAGAAATCCTGTATCGTTAAAGTACTATTCTCTGATGCAAAAGGTTCATCCAACATCACATAACGAACAGCTGGTGTCATATATGAGGCAGTGAGAAGCAAAGGGATGTAAGTGGACATTTTCAAGTTTTGAATAAAACGCATTTAAAGATAAGATCCCAGGTAGGCTTTCATTGATTTTCTTTTCTAAATCATGCTGTATAGAAGCAACTACCAGGTCTACTAGTACCATTTCTTGCCCCAAGATAGAGGAGAGGTTCACCAACCATTTGTACTGGTTATCTCCAAATTTTTAATTTTGCCCTTTGCTTCTCACTGCCTCATATGTAATAGATGGAAGATACCTGCTTGAACATATTTTTGGTAATGATATGTAAGCTTCAAGGAAATATGCCAGCAATGCAGTGTGTAGGTCACTTGTAAGTATGGAAAGCTAGTGTCATTTTTGATGGGTGCAAAGAAAGCACCACAGAAATATAATCTGCGTCCTATTACAACAGCCAAGCCTTCTGCTCTAGAAGACTTTCTGCGTCTCAAATCTTGTGCTTGCTCTGAAGGGTTCATTGGATATAGTGAATGTTTGAAAAGTCTGAAAGTAGACTGAAGTGCTCAATTATATGCACAAACTGTGTTAGACATAGCTGCAACAATAACGATTTTGTTGAGAATCTAGATTCCAAAAAACATCTTGATAACGAAGACTTTTTGTTACAAGCTTAGGAGAAATCATTTGAAAGCCAAAAACAGTTCAACGTTATTTTTCTGGCCATTTAATCAAATGTGCACCATCAGAGGGGGTGGGGGGGAAGGATATTTTAGTATATAATTTCGTTTTGGGACGTGAGCTACTGTTCTTATGGGGTGGACAGTCCTGATTTAATGCATTTTAGATTTGCATGAAATAATACTTCTACTTGAAATAAAGGGTGGGGGGGGGGTTGAGGATTTATTTTATTTGGCAGAGGGGGGAGGGGCCGTAGCTTTGAGAGGAGGTGCACCATCGCTCTTGGAGGATGGACACACTTGATTTCTAACAATTTTCTTAGCATAAAATGTTTCCATATGAAATGTATGGAGGGGGGTTCGGGGGGGTACTGCTTCGCTTTACGGGGATAGGGGGGCTTTGTAGCATTGGTGGGTTATGTCATCCCTCTTGGGGGTCAAACACCTTTAATTTCATGCTTTTAAATTGAGTATAACATAATATTCTCACTTTAAATTTACTCTGAAAATTTTGGAAAAATACCCAAAACAGCAATTTTTAGATGCCCTCCATTCCAAAACCCGAAGCACAATGGGGTGGGACTTTTTACCTGTTCTTATTGAGAGGGTAATAAACAATTTGCACCAGGTTTAGCTTTTTTTCTTTTTTTTTTTTTGGATGTTTGGGTCCGACCCCTATTTTTACTGTACTATAAAAGATATTCTTCATGAACCTTTTAGACGTATACAAATTTTTCGAAAAAGGAATGTTTATTATAAAAAAAGATAGTGAACGTGTTTTTTGAAATTGGCCTAAGCAAAACAATGCGGTGGTGAAAATAGACAATCGTGCTACTGGTCTATCAGAGATCCCACTGTGTTAAGAAGATGGATGCTGGCTGGTTTTGAAATAACGGATTTAATTCTACAATTTGAAAAAGTTACCTCTGCTCGTTTATAGAAACGCGGTTTATTTGTAATGAAGAAATGTTGAGTTTCCAAAACATGTTTTCAAGAAAGGTTTTGAAGAGTCAAGCCTTGAAGAGAAATAGTCGAACATGGAAATTCAATTTTAAAAATATCGAAAAAATTGTTCTTATTGGGAACGAATATAGCAATATAGACGATGAATATGGGGAGCAACTGAAGATTGGGCAAATTGGGAAAATAATATTGGAACAAATTTATAGAGAAAAGAATTGTGACTCAAAAGTCACTTTATATTCACGGGCAGGAAAAAAAACTTGGTCTCTCATTCTTCCAGAAAAAACAGTAAGTCTGCTCTTACTGAAAAGTTTAAATTCCGATGGAGATTCGTTTTCAAAGTTTTTCAGTATTTGCAATACTGTGAATTTAAACCTAGATGAATTTCTCCTCTATGAAAATGAATCTCACCCTCCCTCGATTTCAATAAATGGAGCTCTTTGAACGGGAAATAAGTCTAGTCATTAACAACTCTGTTCAATGAGTTGAGAAGATAAAAATGAGTTCAGAAGGGCTAATGAAAATGATGAATGCTAATTTTAAAATAAGTGCAATGGAGATATATTGTAACGCCATTGTTTATGATGGTTCTTTCATCGTTCACATAAAACAACAGGCCCGAAAATTTTGGTGGAGTATCTGAATTCTTTTGAGAATACAGATGCAAGACATATAACAAATTAGGAGAAATATATCAGTTTAAAAAAAATGGTTTTCTTCCTAAGAACAGGCTCAGTTTCCTCCGGAATGCAGAAAAGAAGACAGAATTGTTTTCCGTGATCGCGCTAGCTATATCATTTTGTTTTGCTCTTAATGATGTGACATGTGATGGTGATTTTCATTGAATAAGACATCTCTAGCATCATCAAGTCACGAGGAAGCTGATTGCGGGATCTTCGTACATGTTTTAGATGCTGCAGAAAGAGGACAGAGGAGCATATATGTGTGTAAGATCTGTTGACAATGACGCTGTCATTTTAGGCATATCATACTTCCATGAGCTGTACTTAGGCAACTTATTTAGTTCTTATCAACGTGGACATCAGTGGGGCAGTGTGTCTAAAAATTTAGCCTTAACTTCAATTCATGATTAGGATTTTATAGTAATTGATGAGAAGCACGTTTTTATTTGTTTGAGTTTGCCCGAAGTTTCAAGTGCTTAAAACGAATTTACTTCTTGCAAGAGTAAAAAAAAACTGCTCTTAAATAACTTGTGAGTGCGTCAAAAATGGGTTTATCTGTACACCGATGTGTAAATGCTGCAATGGAAATTGTTATGTAACTGTGTAAATTACTTGTAAATGAAAACGTTTTAAGTTACCTTCTATATAATCATTGTATGTATCACTTCTCTGATTTGTAATTCAACTTAGTTGTAGTTTCTATAACAGTGAGTTATATTTCAATAAATAACAATTTTATTAACTTTATTATTATAGCACTAAACTTCTTATTGCAGTAATTGATTATTTATTTCACTTACATCGGTTGAAACATAGAGCAAACGTCTCGAACAGTCTAATGAGAAAAACTTGATATTTGTTTTAAAGCTTTTAATTATAAATTTTGGAGTTCTATTAAAAATACCCGTCCCCTACCCTCCCTCTCATTTTGCAAGTGCAAATATGATTTATAAAACTGCAGAATGTGAATGAAACTTCCAAAAAAAAAAAAAATGCAATTTCATTTTAAAGTGTGTTTGAAGTCTTCTTTCTTTTTTTTTCTTTTTTGCCGATAATGAAAATTGATTTCATTTCAACAAATCAAGGTGTTGTATTCATTCTCAAATAACAATTCAAGGATTTGTTTGGGAAGTTTTGAAAAATTATTAGCTTTGCTTATGATTTTTAGTTTCTAGATTTATTCCCAGTTTTGTAATCAGTTTTTATCAGTAAATTTTAAAACATATGTTCGGATTGTCTAATGTTTAGGATTTCTAGGGTTCGGATTACTGGAGTCTACTGTAAATGAATTGATTTTCTTTAATATAGTGCTTAAAAATACGTAAAAAAACACATTTCTCAAACAACCCCTCGAGAAATGTTAAAGACTTTGATTAGTTAAAGTTTATGTTTTAAAAAATCAAAGTTTTAAAAATTATTATATAAATTAGAAGTTTCAGAGACATTTTGATAGCTTTTTAAGTTTTAGTACGCATAACAGAACTCCCAAAAGAAGATACAGTGGGTGTTTTCTTAAAAATATTAAAGAAACGTAGTGTTGAATTTTTGACAAAAATGGCCGCCGGAGGTTCGGGGGTTGGGGGGGGGGATTTTGAAATGTCCCCCCTTCCAAAAATGTATGTTAGTACATTGTCTACATGCATACCAAGTTTCATGATTTTATCGCAAAATGCAGTTTTTGGCTATATTTTCTACTATAGATCCTCTAATAGGAGGGGAATTCCTGATACAAATCTACAGTTTTCGTCAGATCTTTGCCAAATTTGGAACGGAGGTTTTTTGATGCTCAGGAATCGTTATAGAGGGTTTTTTTTTTTTTTTTTGCAAATCCACAGTTTACGTCGGATCCTTACCAAACGTGGCACAAAGACCTCTTGACGCACAAGATTTCATAGTTTGTTTTTCATCCCAATGGAAGGGGAGGGGAAGGGGGTGCTCAAACCCTCTTTTCTTAGGGGACCGGAATGATTACCTCTATTAATAACAGTGACTGAATTTTCGGAAGTGGTTTAAATTTTAATTTTGAGTCACGAAATTGCTCATTTCTACCCGTTGAATCTCAGTTTTCCCACAATATTTTTTTCGTTTATTTAAATCTGATTGTTGAACATGCGTTACTTGACCCTACATTTATTTTCGAGGCAGACCGTGCAACCCCTGGCAAGGCAGTTCTTAACTAATAATTTCTGGAAATGTAAGTTAAAACAAAATTCTCTGTGGATTATTTTAACTATTTTCTTGAAACAAGCACTTATTTTTCTGATATCGTTTCTAAAAATATAACAAGACACAATTACTCATTGTTTTACCTCATGATAGCTATAGTCCCATTTACGAATTACGCAATGCCTTCATCCTAGCACCCACACAAAATTTTTTGCCGCTTTTGTCCACTCTGCATCTGTGGTGGACATTTAGGCTATTTTTAAACCTTTTCATCCATTCTGTAGTTGCTATGACGACGCTTAAGAGTCCTGTGAAGTTTTTTTGAGCCACAGGCACTCATTGACCTTTCTCTCAGAAGAATGAACATAAAGATGGAGACGTAAACAGATTGAAAAGTTTGACGTCACATTACCAGACTATGTCGTATTGATTCGACAGAATTATTGCACTTTATATTAGATATTTTATGTATTGTTTTATCTTCTGTCGAACAATTTTACGCTTAGGTTTCCCGTTTTAGACCCATGTAAGTATCTAAGTTTAGAACAAACTTTTCTTAATATAAAACGGGGGACAGAAATTTTTCGTTACGAATTTTGTTTTAACTTTTAAATACATTTCGGGAAAAGGGTTTTCTTATATCCATCAGAGAGTTTTGAGAAACACTAAGATGTCATATGAACGGCAATTTTATTGGTTTTGTGACTGTCAACCACAAGTCTCACAACAAAGAAACCTATAGTTTCAACTTGAGTTAAATGAATGGCTGTAGTATTTTTGTGATTGTGAACCGAAAGTCTTACAATGGAGAAACCTTTAGTTTCAACTTGAGTTAATGCATGGCTGTATTAGTTTTGTGATTGTCAACCAACAAGTCTCATAACAAAGAAACCAATAGTTTCTACTTGAGTTATAATACGTAGTAAATATCCCAACAAAACATAAATGTGAAAAAGAAGAAAAGTTCGGTTGAAATGAGGTGCGGGAAAGACGGTGTCACCGACAAAAAAAGTTCAGATCTAAACAGTTACCAAGTTCCATAGCAGTTCCTCATAGAAGTTGGATTTTCCCATGTTCAATTTTTTTTTTTTTTTTTTTTTTGTCGTGTCCATGGACAATTAAATGGCTCCGTGTGTCTTCAAGACCTCGTCCGCTAACTGCAACGCATCTGTGCTGTAGAGGATGTTCTTCAATTCATTTAGAAAACAATTTTTTACTTGCTTTGATAATGGATTTTAAACTTGCGGCAAGTTTTAGTCATCACTATTTTTTTTTTTCGAACTTGCCAAGTTTTAAATCCAATATCAAAGAAAGTAAAAAATTGTTTTTTAAATGAATTGAAGAACATAGGAAAATCCAACTTCTATGAGGAACTGCTATGGAACTTGCTAGCTGTTTAGATCTGAACTTTTTTTTGTCGGTGACACCGTCTTTCCCGCACCTCATTTCAATCGAACTTGGCTTCTTTTTCACATTTATGTTTTGTTGGGATATCATTACTTTTTGAAAAGCTAAATCAAAGGTTATGTTCTAATTTAGACAGTTATAAATGCAAAAGCATATATTACAAATATATGATTTCCTTTTTTTTTTTCTCTGCTGTTACGGTGCACTGGTTTACGGTTTCTTTTAATTAGAAGTTATGAAGATATTTTGATAGCTGGGGACTTGGCACGATCGCCAATTTTGAGCCATAATTATCTGTTTTCCCATTTATCAGCAAGGCCAACGTACATTAGCTCTTGGTTTTTGGCTTCCTCAAATTTTCGACAATTAAGAAAATTGCTTAGACTCATCTCAAAATCTGTCTGGAGTTTCTTTATTGTTCGGAAGGATTATCATAACGTAGATCGTAAAATATGCGGAATTTGCGAAAATATTTCTCAATTGTTGAAATTATTGCTGCCATTTTTGCTCCTCCTGTAAAATTTTGCATTTAATTGAGATCTTGAGTTTTTATAAAATTTTAAAGCCGGTTATTTTTGATTTTAAAGGCTTAGCTCTAGATTTGCAATTTTAATTATTTGATGGATCATTTTTCATTTTAGCGGAACTTAAAGTATTGTTTCAAGCCCCATTTTGGTTAGAAATAAAATTGTTAATTTAAAACTTCAACAACCTTGTTTTGGCAACGTTTGACGAGCCCATTTGTTTTGTTTTTTTTGGCGAAATATTTTGCTATCGCGCGGTGAAGGGATTACGCCGTGATGCTCATAAAAAAATAGCGTAGTTTTTTTGCTATTTTAATGTAGTTTTTTGACTTTTTAGATTTTTCCCTTTACATATGCATGAAAATCTATCTTTATGCCAAATTTCAAGTATGTGACACACTTGGAAGTTCGTAAACATTTTGATGAGTGAGTGAGTGAGTCTGTAAAAAATGACACTTTTCAGATAGTAAAAATTCCATAACTATAAGAGGTACATTCATGAAATTTAGTATTATAGGTCTGCTAGGCAGTTCTATTAGACATAAAAAATTTCAAGCACGTAGATTTAATAGTTTTTGAGAAATGAGGGGGTCAAAAGTAGCTTGAAATGGTTCGTGTAAGATACACACTGGCAGCTGTGTCGCCTGATTTCCGAACTTGGCTGACACACTGCCGTGTGTCTAAATCATTGCATATACAGGTATTTATCAAAATAATGGAAACACTCTGTGACAAGTATGTTGGGAATTTTTCCCCTCTAATTCTTCTATTACATCGTAAGTAATTTGCGTATTTGTCATCATAATTTGTTTGAGCACTTGTGCTGGCAAGCACGATATCATAATTAGTTTGCTTACTTATGCAGGCAAGATAAACTTGCACTTTCTTCTGCTTCACATCGGTTTTTCATAAAAGATTTTTAGCTTTGACGGAGTATCAGTTCTTTCTACTACTCGAATAACGGCTAGGCTAAAATATTATCGTTACCATAATGTAGTCAGGGTGATTTTCGGCTCTTGGTGCCTTTACCGTTCCAAATGTTCTGTAAAAATGGACCATATAGACAACATATGACGCAGTGAGAAGCAAAGGGATGTTAGCGGACGCATTCAAGTTTTAAGTAAAATGCGTTCAAAGCACTGGTCCTAGGTACGCTTACATTGAAAAGATTTTCTAATCATGCTGTATAGCAGCACCCATCAGCGCTATTAGTATTATCTCTTGCCCCAAAACAGAAAAGAGGTTCACCTACCCAGGGACGTGCACGGGGGGGGGGGGGGGGGAGAAGGAACACTTGTTGGCTAGCGCCCGAGCCTGAAGGGGGCCCAATATTGTTAAAACGAGGTGTGTTCAAATATAGGGGTAAACAATATGGAGGGGGCTCAGAAAAGTCACTTGTGGCGGTCCCCAAAATTTCTGTGCACGCCCCTGCACTACCGAAGGGCGTGCACAGAAATTTTCGGGCCCGTCACAAATGACTTTTTCGGGCCCGCTCTATAATTTTTTACCCCTATATTTCACACCTAGTTTGAAAAATATTGGGCCATCTTCAGGCTCGGTCCGGGCAAACAAGTGTCCCTTCTCCTCCCCCCCTCTCCCGTGCACGCCCCTGCACCTACCTTCTGTACTGGTTATCTCCAATGTTTTTATTTCGGCACTTACATCCCTTTGCTTCTCACTGCCTGCTAGGTCCCATCCATTTGCACACAACCTACAGAACCAACTTAAACAAAACTTGACAGACGTGTTATTTATGTCACCATTTAATAAATTTATGTATAAAAAGGTCCTAACTCCAACGCAAAGCGTATGGTCCTTGAAGGGTAAAAAATGCATCTTTTTTACAATTTACAAAGTGTAGATGATATCAATTCTAAAGCTGGTGGACATGAAAATAAACAACAGCTTGGAACGAAATAAAAACGAAATCGAAATGATTAAGATCGATTGAATAAGATCTAAGATTGAATAAGATAATCGATTGAATAAGAATTGAAGAATTCGATTTGCCCAATGAAACGTTCAACTGGGTTAATCATTTCGAATTTATTCTCAATATTATTAGTATCCCCAGAATAGAATCCATCGTTTCGTAAAAAAATCACAACACGAAAGACAGGAATAAGAATCGCGGTTATTCCCGGAAAGTTTTCCTTTTCAGATAGCTAAATATTGACTTCCGAGCTTAGAAAGGGACTCTCCAGAGCAAATCCAAAAATAGAAGAAAATAAACTGGAAATCGCACGAAAGTTCGTCTTTTATTGGTTATGGCGTTTGAAAAATCGTTACGTGCTAAATGACCCGCGATCTTTTAAAGCTTTAGCAAATAGAGTGTCAGTTGTAACAGCAATGATACTGTTTGAAAATGCGTTATAAATAATTTATATAAACAATATATAAATGCGTATTGCAAATATATGTAAATATATACATCAGTTTAATGATTATGACTTCGAAATTTTTTGTAACGTTTTGTTGTAACGAAATTCTTCCAGTACGCCAATTTTGCTAATTGCGTCTTGTAACTGTTTTTAATTAACCACTCTGTTGTGTATGCATTATTTTCATTACCTCTTTTGAGCCAGAATACTTATCACAATGTCATAACATCCTGACAGACCTCGTACACAATGTGGTTCAAAATGACCTAAGAATGCGTAGATGATTTCATTGAAGTAGTAAATGTAATTTTTCGTATTTATGCTGTTTCGTTACATTTTGACCATGAAGTTTCTGTCTTCCGTAACCATTGTTTTTAATTATCATCAAAATGAACATAAGAACATGAAGATTGTGAAAGCTTGTTATTTTGTGCTTCAACACTTTCAAAAATTAAGGAAACTTTTAAAGTGAATATTACTGCAGAAAGGAATGTTTATAGTACAGAAAAAATGTTGCAACAAATTTTACCAGAAGAATTAAACCACTGCGGTACCACCACGTGATTCACAGAGCAAATCAGATAATTCGCCTTTCCTCCTTCTCCTCGAGTAATATTCAGTGCGCAGCGATTCTCAACCGGTGGTCCGCAGAAAAATTTGACCGGTTGGCAGAGATTTTTGCTCTTTCACGACAAAAAAAGTTTTCCTTATACAAAAAAAGTATCATCAATTCATCATAATAATCTATTGTAATAGCCACATCTTTTCCGTGAATTTTGCGATTACTTTTAATAGCTATTCTATGATTTTTCAGCAATGCTTATTACTTACGTATGATTATCTTACGATAATTACTTATCTTATTCTAAACATTTGAATATTTTTTGTAACAGTTCTTTTAACAACACATAAAGTTTTATCTCTGTATTTAAAATTCATTTATTATTACGTATTATTATTATTTTGGAAAAGAAAAAAAAAAAGTTAACCGTTCGCAAAATTATTTTTTTACAAGTGTTTAACGGTCTCAAGTCCCCCCTCCCCCCAAAAAAAGCCACACTGGCTCGTAAAAAATCGTATGTTTTTAACGGTCCGCAATTGAAAGGTTTTTTTTAAACTTTTTGAAAAAAAGGAGGGGGGACATTACGTCCGCGAGCTTTTTTTAAAAACTCTTGTCAGTCCGCGGGTCAAAAAAAGGGTGAGAAACGCGTTCTGCAAAAAATGACAAGGCCGGCTTGAATCTCATTACTTTTGTTTCGTTCTTTTCATTCTGCAAAACAGAGCGCTCTTATTTTTTAGAGCCATCACGAATTGCTTTTTATTTTCACGTGACCAAAGTTGATGTTGCTCTGATTTTCAGATTACCATGACAACGAGAGTAAGTCTAGCTTGTTTTAATATTTATTAAGAGGACGAATTTTCGTCGCCATGGTTCAAAAATCGTTTGCGCTCATTCAAGGCTTAAAAGCATAAAATTTAACTCTGCGAACTCCACTGCACGCCGAGCTCCACGAGCGAGATCACTCCTGGTCGGTAGCATCTATACCCTATACACACACTCCGTAGTGTTTCCGTAAAATTTTAAGATTTTTTTTTCACCGTGTCTGTTGTCACAGACAATCGATGCATTTCAGATTGGGGTATGTTTAACAATGGCCACACTAAATTTTGCTTACGCTTATAGGCCGTGACAATCGTTGACAATCATGGCAACAAAGAGGGTGATACAGGGAAACTCGACGTTAAATCCCGGTTATCACAAATTTGCCATTTCAACTGCGCTTGCGCACGGACTTTGCTTTTTGGGCTTTCGGTTTTAAGATTTCGTGTTGCTTGTTTATATTTAGGCTGTGCTAGAGTCCCAACAAATTAATGAATGCGATTAGAGTACTTTAACAGCGATTTCGGGATACATTATATGAAACTACGGATATGAATAACTGATAATCTTTATAAAGAAAAGAGAAAAATTACACTTAAATATTTATTGGTTTGGAAATATATATACGTAAACGTAAAACACGTTATGTACTTCAAAAATGATCGGAATATTACAAATATCCGTCTTTTGCGGATATTTTACATTAGGCGTAAACAGCTTAGTATTATACATTTGTATTTAGGTTGAGGGTTCCGCTTTGTATTGGAAGTGATGCTGCAGATCGAGAACGCACTTCAGAGGTAAAAAATTTGGCCTTGAAAAGGGCCTTTGTTTGATAGAAAAATCAGGCTCCGAATCCATTAATAATTAAGACGCAAAACTCAATCTTTACCGAGGCGTAAAAACTAAATCAAAGACAGCTTTGTAATTTCTAATTTTTATCTGTTATTATCTCATATTAACAAATTTAAATGTTTTTCATTAGTTTGAGCAAGAGTTTCGAAAGCAGAAAAACGGCGCGCAAGCGCAGTTGAAATGACAAATTTGTGAATTTAACGTCGAGTTACAGGGAACTCCTGTTTGGAAACGGGGGACAACATAATAGAAACAAGGAACCCCTGTTTCCATTGCGTTGCCATTGATTGGCAGCGCAAGGATTGGATGTAGAGGTTCCGTTCAGTGCCTCTCGCGGTCCAAATAGGTTACGTCAAATCGAAAATAAACAGACTTTGAAACGTTGACATTGATTGACGGATGCAAGAGCGAATCACAGAAGCATCGATTTAACACAGAAATGTCATAAATTGTCAAGGCCCCTTAAGCGTCAGGGCCATCTAGTGGGGCTATGGTTTAACGAATAAGATAAGGTATACGATCCCAGTGAATTTCCTCAAAGATTTTTATCGCACACAACGTTTGAGGCAGTTGAGGCAGTGAGAAGCAAAGAAGTTCTCAAGTGGACATTTTACAGTTTTGAGTAAAACGCGTTTAAAGATGAGGTCCTTGGTACGCTTTCATTGAAAAGTTTCTCTAAATCATGCTGTATAACAACACCTACCAGGGCTACTAGTACTATCTCTTGTCCGCAGGACAGCGGAGAGGTTCACCTATCATTTGTACTGTTTATCCACAAATTTTTAATTTTGCTATTTCACCCCTTTGCTTCTCACTGCCTCATTTGTCAAATGTTTGTATAGGACACAAACACGGAGAAGTCTTTTTACGCATTTCTTAAAAAATAACACAAGACCTGAGTGTCGCAAGTTTTTCAAGAAAAATTCTCATATTCACCTGAAAATAACATCAGAATTAGAACTACCATAATGCATTTCCGTGTCCTGTGTTGATATTTCCGCCATGATCTTCGCTTCCAAAATCAACTCATTTGCGAATGCACCATCAGATTCCGCGGAAAGCGCCGCTGCCAACCGCCTGTGATAAATGGATTGTCAAGGAGTTGAAGAGGAAATCGGAGTGGCATCTGACGTATGAGAAGGAGCTGCGGAAAGTAAAAACGAAGCAGTCTTCATATCTCGATATTTCTTTCAGTACCGATGGGTGCTGTGGGGTGCATTGACCCTTCGCTTGGGGACTAAGCAGTAAACATCATAAAAAATATCCAAGCTCACTTTTTAGTTCGTTTTCGGCTTCGAGTTAGAATTGCTCATTAAGTTGTTTTCTGATATTTGATTCTGGAATGGCATTTTTTTATCATATGCTTTTGTTAATTTTTTCAATTGTTGGATTAAATCCAATGTTTGACTAAGAACTGCACGAGTCGGGCCTATTTTTGCTTTCAGTATCCAAGCCTGAGCGATCGGTGTCTTAAATTCTGTCAAGGAAAATATTGCCAATGAATTAGCAGAAATAATTTGGTTCAGATTAAACAAAGTGAGCTGTGAGCTCAGAATTGCTGGGAACTTACAGGAGCTCAGTCTCTGCTTTTGTAAAGATTTTTTACAAGCAGCAAAGCCAAGGGCGGATACAGAAATATTTCAAGGGAGGGACGATTTCTACGTATCCTGATTGTGATTTACATTGAAGGTCATCTAAGATAGCGTTTTCTGATTCCGGGAAGGGGGGGGGATTCTCGAACCCTTGATCATCTAAAGATGGCCTACAACCGGGCATGTAATTTCAAATTTTTCCAAGGATGGGGGTAGCAAAGGTTTATTGTTCAATGTATTTTTTGGTTAAAAAAAGGCCTAATTTCATTACGTTTCTAAAACAGAGCCGGATCTACGGGGGGGGGGGAAGCCGGGGTTCTTGCTCCGGGCGGCAACTTCAGGGGGGCGGCAAATTCGAGTGGTGCTTGCAAGGGCGAACTGGCAAACCGGCCTTCTGTGCACTTTTGCGGCTTCGTTTTTTTTTTTCTTGCGCCCTCGAACGTGTTTGTCCTTGGTTCCTTCTTTCTGCCCCCGAACATGCGTAACTTCCCCCTTTTTTTTTTCTTGTGCCGTGGACCCTCTGCGTCTTCGGCTTTTTGCACAAACCTGGATTCCCAAACAGCTTTGGGAGTCCAGGTTGACGCTCTCTTGGGGAACCTAGTCCACCCCCGGGTGCTTCTGGCAAGAAAAATACGCTTATTCTAAAAAAAAAAAAATGCTAGAAATATCAAACATTTAAAATCTGAAACTAGAAAGAAAAAAAAAAGAGTAATGCAAAAGTTAATCAAACTAAAAAAGTAAGGAGTTACTCACTAAAAAAAACCTAACAGATAAGATAAAAATCGAATGGGTGGGATTTTATGTATTCTCGTGTAATTGACTGACTATTGAAATTGATTAATAGTCATTTATTTTTAAAAAGAGTGGCATATTTTGCAAAAGAAGTGGATAAAACAAGGCAGCGAGTAGGAAGTGGCTCTTTAAACAGGCAGTTTTAGGTGTTACAGAATGGGATAAGTAAGCACTTTTAGTGGGGTTGAACTGGAACATGTGTACTTACCATTTAAATAGTTTCGTCTCTAAGTCCTTATAGTAAATTAAATAATAATTTGCTGAATATTGATTGCTTCCTCGTTGATCAACTACTGGTTCCTGGTGTAGGAACCGTGCTACCACCAATGGCGGTTTATTTCAGGGGGCGGCACATTTTACGATTAAATGCATTAATAAACTTTTTCTGCTTGTGATAAAACTATACAACAATAGTTTTTCCTTTACAAATGTTCTAACTTACCCTTTTCTTAGAACCGGGGGGGGGGGGTGAACTTTGTCCGAGGCATTTATAAGCACCAGCGAGTAAACATATGGCTCTCCGTCATGGGCGCAAAAAGGAGGGAAACTGTTGTCCCCAAATTAAAAGAAGAAAAAAATACTGCTAACTTTGTTCTGTAGTGTTTATTGTGCAACTATAAAATACCAGTCTTTGGAGATTTTGGTTAACATCTAACCGGTATCACACAGAACTAAGCATTAAAATAGCAGAAGAATACTTAGTTTACGTATTACGAAGAGGGTCATTCTGTAAACAGTATAGATTAAGGCTAAGAACATTGACATTTAGAATTTCCTACTTACTAGCATAAATGCTAAGAATCATACAATTGAGATATTACTTTAACACAAACCTTCAACGACATTTTATTAACAATTGGTTCAGACCCATATGACAGTGGTGCAACCAAAGGGGGGGGGGGGGGGGGGAGGCATGGAGCCAGCCCCTTCCCAGAAGACCGAGTATATTATTTTTTCAAAAACATTCCATATTGTTAAAGAGAACGCTCCTTGGGAAAATGAAATAATTTTAATAGGAAAAAATATAGATTGTTAGGAGAAAGTCTGAAGTCTTCAAAATGCAACATTTCGGAAGCCCCCTTCCAATAGCCAAAACTATACAAGAGCGTTTCAAATCTCGTTTCCATCCCTCGTTTCTCGCCTTCTAACAACATCGAAAACCGTTTAAGATTGCTTTTTTAGGAAGTATAATTTTGAAAAACTGCTGAGCCTCAAACATTACCAAATGTGGTCTACAATCACGTTTTTAATACTTCATTTTCGGAAAAATTCCGATCAAGGCTCTCGAACCTTCTTTCTCTAATACCATCCAATTCATCACAAATTGGGTTTTTTAAAACGACAATTATATGAGGCACTCGGCAAGCAGTCCCCTTAAAATTGAGGGAGCTGACGCTCCCGTGTAAAATCTGAAAACGGAAAAAATACAATTCGAATAAATAAATAAAGGGGAAAGCTTTAAACCCCACTTCCCAGTATCACTTGCTTAAAAACTTTGTCTTTTAGGACTTCTATTTTGAAATGTTTTTTGGGAATAGCCTCGAAGCACCTTCTCTAACATCATCAAAGTTTGTAACTGCGTTTTGGAACTTCACTTTCGAAAAATTGGGAGAGGAATGATCAATTTTACTCTAGTTTTCAAAAAATAATAAATCGATTGGAAATAGCCCCTAAGTCCCCTGCCTTTCCATAACGTCAATAAATATCGCCTGTAATAGCATTTTTAAAACTTCAGTTTTTAACAATTTCCCCAGAAGTCCTCACGAAAAATTCCTCCCCGTAACATCACCAGAGACACTCTAAACCTGCGTTTTTAGGACTACAATTCCAAAAATTTCTCCGGGAGAGAGCCCCCCGGACCCCCTATCAGATAGGAAAAATTTCAAGTGTGCCTTCTTGAAATACTTGTTGCTCTTTCTGCAAGTGTAGTAACTAAGATTTACAAACAGCTTGAACAAAAAATATTAAAATAGACTTTTTAGATTATATTGGATATTTACTTACCGTACTTTTTAACTTGAATTTGAACATGTTTCAACGCATTTACTATCTGCATTCTTTTTTTACGATTTGTAAAGAAATATGTGTTATACAATAAATAAATAAATAAATAAATGTTTATTAATTTATAGCAATAGTTAAAACGCATCGCAGTCCACCTTTAAAACACTAATTGCAACATACTGACCAAATTTGGAGTAAAATGGTTAAGTATTAATAGTACAGTAAAAATAGGGGTCGGACCCAAACATCCAAAAAAAAAAAGCTAAACCTGGTGCAAATTGTTTATTACACTCCCAATAAGAACAGGTAAAAAGTCCCACCCCATTGTGCGTCGGGTTTTGGAATGGGGGGCATTTAAAAATTGCTGATTTGAGTATTATTCCAGAATTTTTAGATTAAATTTTAAGTGAGAATATTGTGTTATACTAAATTTAAAAGCATGAAATTAAAGGTGTTTGACCCCCCAAGAGGGATGACTTAACCCACCAATGCTACAGAGCCCCCCTATCCTCGTAAAACGAAGCAGCACCCCCGAACCCCCCTCCATACATTTCATACGGAAACATTATTTTATGCTAAGTTAAAGTTAGAAATCAAGTGTGTCCATCCTCCAAGAGCGATGGTGCACCTCCTCTCAAAGATACAGCACCCCCCCCCCTCCGCCAAATAAAATGAATACTCACCCCCCCCCCCCCTTTTATTTCAAGTAGAAGTATTATTTCATGCAAATCTAAAATGCATTAAATCAGTTCTGTCCACCCCATAAGAACAGTAGTTCACCTCCCAAAATGAAATTATATACTAAAATATTATCCTCCCCCCCCCATCTCCTCTGATGGGGCACATTTGATTAAATGACTAGAAAAATTACGCTGAGCTGTTTTTTGCTTTCAAATGATTTCTCCTAAGCTTGTAACAAAAAGTCTTCGATATCAAAATGTTTTTTGGAATCTAGATTTTCAGCAAAATCGTTATTGTTGCAGTTATGTCTAGCACAGTTTGTGCATATAGTTGCACACTTCAGTCCACTTTCAGACTTTTCAAACACTCACTATATCCAATGAACCCCTCAGAGCAAGCACAAGATTTGAGGCGCAGAAAGTCTTCTAGAGCTTGGCTGTTGTAATAAGACACAGATTATGTTTCTGTGGTGCTTTCTTTGCACCCATCAAAAATGACACTAGCTTTTCCATACTTACAAGTGACCTATACACTGCATTGCTGGCATATTTCCTTGAAGCTTACAGAACCAAAAATATGATCAAGCAGGTATCTTCCATCTATTACATATGATGCAGTGAGAAGCAAAGGGGTGTCAGCGGCAAAATTAAAAATTTGGAGATAACCAGTACAAACGGTTGATACAAATGGTTGGTGAACCTCTTCTCTATCTTGGGGCAAGAGATGGTACTAGTAGACCTGGTAGTTGCTTCTATACAGCATGATTTAGAAAAGAAAATCAATGAAAGCCTACCTAGGATGTTATCTTTAAACGCGTTTTATTCAAAACTTGAAAATGTCCACTTACATCCTTTTGCTTCTCACTGCCTCATATATGACACCAGTTGTTCGTTCTGTGATGATGGATGAACCTTTTGCTTCAGATAATAGCACTTTAACGATACATGATTTCTTTCCTTCTGAAACCAGTTTCATCTAATACTGATGGAGGATCAGCGCATAACTCGTACCAGAAGTTTTCAGCAATTTGTTATTCTATCTTTACTGTTCATACCATTCGGTGTAAAAGATGGTTTGGGCTTACACATCTTTACAGATAATAACTACTCTCGTAACAGAAGCTAACCTCCTTTACAAAGAAATGCCGCAAAATTGTTTGCCTTCAATATCCTTTGATGTTACTACACGAACGTTAAAGGTCTCATCGCAACTCACTTTATCATCCGCGAGCAATACTACTACCAACTTGAGAGGGAAGAAACTTCTGGGGCTTTAGAAACGGATTGAGATTTCCAAACTGGGAGACAAAAAGGTGTAAATATTTAGCATTCTATTGTTGTATTGCTCATTGCTCTCATCAAGACTTGTTCTATCGTTGAATCACTACAGATTCTAGACCACCTGAATTTGTCACTGCGTTAGATCGATGGATTGCTGATGTTTGATGTGATCAAATTTTTTTTATCGCATAATGTACTGAAAGGTTTCAGATAGTGTTGCAAGCATACGTCCGCATATTTAGCATAATTCACATAACCAGGTGCGTAAAAGAGAGATAGCTTGGTGTTTGCAAATGAGAACCCCCACCGACTTAGAGGTTGCAGAATTGCAGCGTTGCCCGTCTCACTATTGGCAATTCCGGTTTGTCCCACCCTTACGGTGATGGCAAAAGATTGTAGAAAAGTTGAAGTAAGTTAATCAAGAAGAAGTAGGGAAACTTTGGTCAATTTGGACTTCTTTTATGCTGCACAGGAATTTTATTTTCCAGCGCTCTAAACAGTTTAATAACTCCAGTCACAAATAATTTGGTTACTGAGCTCGCTTAGATCTTTTAGAATTATCATTCTGACATTACCATATCATTGTGAGGAATTTTGTACTTCGGAAAAGTTTAAGTCAGGGCAATTTTTTCGTAAACTTCAGTGCAATAGTTGATTTTGGAATGTAAATTCAGGGTTACACCCCCCCCCCCTCAAAGCGATGGCGCACCCCTTAAGTGTGACGGAGTACCCATCCAGAATAAAAGTCCTCAAAAAAGAAAGAAATACCCCTTGAAAAAACTGCCTTAAAAATTCCAATGACGCAAAGCTGCTCCATGGACCCCCCCATCCCCCCCCCGCCTGTGCACCCCTGTTAATTAGAACTTTTTCTGTGAGAGTTTATTGTTTTACTATTATAGAGTGGTTTTTGCGAGGTTCGAATTTTTTTTTTAAGTAATAGAAATTATTTTTATTTAAATAGAAGATTATTTCGTCCCCCCCTTCCCCCCAAAACCCGACGCGCAAAGTGCTGGGACTTTTTACCCCTTCTTCCTGGAAGGGTAAGAAGTAATTTGCAACAGGTTTCACCTTTTTTTTTTTTGGATGTTTGGGTTTGGCCATTTTTTGGTCTAATTTTACTGTACTATAATATACAATCCTGTTTGTGAAAATTGCAACACCACGAAAGACTTACGCGAGTGAGCTGAAAATTGCAGGAAATGTAAAGTAGGACTTGATATGCAAATGATTAGAATTGCAGACAGATAGCGCATGCGTATACTGAGCAGCGCCCTCTGAACGGCGGATCGGACCGAATATAAATATACGGCTGCAGCGAGGCGTGTATGATTATCGGTGGCTATTTGCTAGAGTAAACGTTAACTGAATCTTTAATATGCCTCTTCGACGGAAGAAAGCGAAATTTCGGAATTAGAACGGGACAGAATCGTCGGCCTTCGTGAAGCTGGATTGTCTTATCTCGCAGTAGCAGCTCGTGTGCAGCGTAACAGCAGCACAATCATTAGGGCTCGACCGATGGCATTTTTTGGCTGATGAGCCGTTGCCGATTGTTGGCAGATTGTTCAAAGGTGGCCGATGGCCGATTGTTTTCCTCCAAATGGCCGACTGCCGATGGTCGATGCCGTAGGCCGATGGCAAAAAAAAAAAAAAAAAAAAAAAAAATCTAACAGAAATAAATTTATAAGATTGTCAGGGATTTAAAGGATCATCGATTCATTTCACTTTATTTCCTTTCTACGAATAAGAAATTGTAATCACAAAAAAAAAAAAAAAATCAGATTTCGACCTAAATTTCTATTTTACGATCACCCAATTTAAACTCCACAAGTTTTTTCGGCACATATGTACCTAAGAACATATAGATGACTGAAATATCCATTTGGAACGCCTCCTTAGTTAATTATCGCAAATTCTTTTGTGATGTCTTCAGGCGAGTAAACTTGCGTCACTCAAAAACGTTTTGAAATAGTACGTTGAAAACTCATACGTACGTAGTATAATGAATAATCTAAAAGTTCAAGGAAAAGTTGTATAAAACCTTACCCTGAATAGTTCACATTACCGAAGTACATCTATCTACAAAATAGTCACCTTGAACGACCATGCACTTCTGCCAACGTTCGTATAGCTTTTAGAAGGACTCCTGGAAGACATTTATCGTAACCTCCTGTAAGGCCTCTTGTGCTGCTGCTTTATCGTGGGGAAGAAGGCGACTTTCATGTTGAGGATGCACGGTTCGATTGGTCAATACTCTGATATGACAAACAAATAACATAACGTTTCGTCGGACTTAGCTCCGTGTGACTTTTACCTGTTCCCAGCAAAAAAACATTTGCATGGACCCCGCTTTCATCCGTTAGTAGAAGATAAAGCTGCATCACAGAAGGTAGCGAAAAATGGCTTCCAGGAGTGTTTCCAAAAGTTATACGTACACTGGCAGAAGTACATAGTCCGTCAAGGTGACCTTTTGTAGGTGAATGTGCTTCGGTAATGTGAACTATTCTGGGAAAGGTTTTATACATCTTGTCCCCCGAACTTTTGGATCGTACTACGTACAATCTGTATAGGGTGTAGTTATACTTCTCCTTTTTTGACTTCTGTATGACGGAAGACAAAGAACAACAGCCAAAAAGAAAAAAAGAAAGAAAGAAAAAGAAGTAAAAACCAAGATACTGTTTAGTAACCAATTGATTTTTTTTTTAATTGAACATATAACTAAAATTTCAGTAATATTGTAATAATGTATGGATTTAGGTACACTAAACATAGTCAAAAAACATCAAATTATGTTGCTTAATCATTAAAAAAAATAAGAATAAAACTATGAAACCGTCAACAAATTGCGCAATTAAAGTGGAAAGATTGAACGTAGACATTTTCAGTCATCAAATTAAACAAAAAAGTTAACAGATAAATTACAATATTAAATCATTAGAGGAATATTTTTATACTGATTTAAAATTTATGAATAGAAAAGTGCATTCTTCATAAAAAATTGCAAATGTGATTTAATGATATAATGATTTAACTAAAATAGCTTTTATGAAAAGTTGCATTCTTCATGAAAGCTATAACAGTGACATAAATTTTGCGGAAAAAAGAAATAGCCATGAAAAGAGCGAGGTTCTTAAAACGCAGCTACCAATAAACAAACTCAACATTTACTCCAAGTTAATAACTGAATACATATACTACTTGATCTGATATTTGCACACGCAATATTGAACAATTTGATTGTTTAATCTTTTATGAAGCACTATAAACAAGTTCAAATTAAATTTTTCAATTTAACAATAATTTTCTGAAATTTAAAAAATTGCATAATAGAAAATCCTATAAACTTTTCTATAACATATTATTAAAAATATGATGAAAACAAAAATAACTTATTCATTAATTGTACATAAATACATAAAAATAGTTACAACAGAAAAAAACTAGTATGTTGTGGCCATCACGAAACTTTCTTCTATATTTTTCCTTTTTCTGATCCCTCCCCATGCTTGACGAGGAAGCAATATTCCTAACAGAAACAAAATTACACATGCAAAAACTTGACGACCATCCCAATGTCTGAATTATTGTAAAAACAAAACAAAGAGCGAAAATTGAAAGTTACTTTAAAAGCCTTACTTGAATTAATTACAAATATTTTATTTATTAACAAACATAAGATGGCAACAGTTAAAAAATTTTAAATCATTGAGATAATATTTCCGATGGCCTCGGGTTCGATCCTCGCTGGTCGAAGACCCACCGTCGTCATTAATGGGGACTGGGCGACGTTAAATATGCTCGTGGTCTCAATGTCCTCCAACTGAAACGATACCTCTGGGGGTGCTAGTACTAGGTAGCTATTAGCTCCTGGGCTAGTTCAAAATTCTCACTAACTGTTCGATCCGGTGATGGTGCTGCCATCTATCGGTATATAAAATAATAGAGGCAAGGCACATAGTATGCAGTCCTCGACATAAATACAGTTGAAGTCAGTTGTGAATCTTGAATAGAATAGAATAGAATATTTCCGATCTTTTCCATACAATTAAAATCACGAGAAATACGCAGACGACAATCTATTACGATTTATCTTTCTTATTGTTGCATTAATAAAACTATTTTTATTCGCAAAAAAAAAAAAAAAAATCAACACCTCTTGGAGCGATTGGAGTCAAAATTGAACCAAAGCCTGTTTACGTATGGATTCACATATATTCCAAATTTCAACCAGAACGTAGCATTACTTCTTGAGATAGGGCACTCACAATGGAAAAAAAGAACGGGCGATTGCGCTACCCCCTTTTTAGCTGTTGACACCAAAATAAAATCAGCTCTTATACCCACTAAGGGCTACTTGTCAAAAAATTTTTGTTTGGTTCCGTTCGTTATTTTTTGAGATACAGCAGTCACAATTGACGACAAAAAACGTTCTATAGCTCAACCCCCCTTTGAGTTATTGACACCAAAATTGAATCAGCACCTGCTCCTGTTAATGGCAACATATGGACCAAATTTTGTTTGATTCCGCCAGTTACTTCCTGAGGAATTGCAAGCACGCGTAACTCAAAAAACGTCCCATTGCTCCACCCCCCTTGGAGGAATTCGCGCCAAAAACCAATGGGCACAAGTTAACATACGGGCACATATGTGTACCAAATTTCGTTCGATTTCATGCGGTAGTTTTTGCTGTAGAGCGGCCACAAAAAACTGGTCACACACAGACGTGACACACATACATACACACACACATACATACATACACACACACACACAGACAGACAGACATTTTCCAAAAATAGTCGAAATGAACTCAGCACACCTCAAAACGTTCGAATCCTTCGAAATTCGAAAATTTGCACGAATCCAATACTTTCTTCTATATATTAGATATAGAAGAAAGTAAAAATCGATCGCCATTAATGATGCAAAAAAGATGGCGCATTACGAAATATAGGCGAAACAAGTATAAGAAATACGCAAAATGATATTTCTTGACCAAAATAAATAATCGCTAAATATTTAAGAAATGCTTGAAAGGCCGGGGTGGCTTAGGGGGGTCACTCTCTGATTTTGGAGTAACTCACAACATTAAACTTGGGCCCCAACTTCGGCCTCATTTTTTTAGTACAGAACCGCTACTACCAACGCCTCGGAAGAGTTTCTAAATCTACTTCAGCCCTTCCTAAGAAAAAATTCAAAAGTCCTTTTGATTTCCGAATTTTTTATGTCACCATTCAGAACGTCTTTAATCAATTTCTTACATTAATGCTCTAAATTCTTCCTAAACAATAGATAAAGTGTGGAAGAAAAAAAATCTCTAATTTTATGAATGGTGTTAGTTTTAAACTACTCAGAAGTACAACTAGAGTTTAATTTCAGAAATTGAGGGAGTGGGAGGAGGGGCACGCTAGTGTTCTCGGGAATACAAAAAATAGTCGTAAAAAATAGAGTTCAAAATAATCATAAACATTAAGCAGAAAATCCCTTTCAAAACTTGCACACGAGTTTTTTTTTTTTTTTTTTGACGTGCAGTGGCGGATTTAAAATATAGCAAATGTTGCAATTGCGCGAGAGGCCCCATAACCTTAGGGCCACCGTAGGAGTTACAAAAATGCTTATGATAAATGTTTTATAACTTCTGTGATAGAGAAATAGGGCCACAAAATGTATTTCGACGGGCCCCTAACTTGTAGCTCCGCCGAAGCGATACAAAGACTGCATTACTGTGATTCATATAACAAATATCGAAAAATTAAAAAAATAATGTCGTTTCAACGTGAATCTAATAAAATGAAACAAAACTGGTTTCGCCATCTCATATTTGTTTCCATGGTCTCCAATTCGGTAATATATCACCAAATGATCGTCAGTCTGAGACGCTGTATTAGTTTTGCATTGAAATAAGTAATTAATAGCTACAAAAAATTAGTAAATAGGCTTTTTTAGAACACCCGATCGAAAACAAAAAGGGAAGTGCAGCAGGGGTGACTAAAATAGAAATTCATACTGAAATTTATGTAAACTATTTTATATGAAAACAATAACTCGTTTTACTTTATATTAAAAAGTAAAACAACAAAGGTCTTTTTTTTTTTCCAAAAACATCGGCCAATTCCATCGGCTTTTCGATGTTTTTTTAAAGCCGACGGGCCGATGTTGTCCTGCAAGTTGGCATCGGCCGCCGATGCCGATGGCTAAATTGTTCAACCATCGGCGCCGATACATCGGCCATCGGTCGAGTCCTAACAATCATGCGTGTTTGGAAGCAGTAGCCGAACGAGGGTCGGACAGCTCGGAAATCCGGGAGTGGACCTCGAAATGTGACGTCAGCTCGCGATGACAGACACCTGGTGCGTATGGCGCTGACGGACCGCACAGCTTCTTCTAGACAGTTGGCAGCACAGTGGTCAACAGGTACGGGTGTTTCATTGTGTGCTTCATCAATTCGGAGACGTCTACCGCAGCGTGGGCTGCGCGCAAGGATTCCTTTATACAGGATTCCTCTCACGCAAAATCATCGCCGCCTACGGCTACAATGGGCCAATGTGCATAGGAGCTGGCATGCTGATTGGCAGCAAGTCGTCTTTTCTGGCGAATCCCACTTCAATTTGTGGCACCATGATGACCGAATTCGAGTCACGCGCTATGCCGGTGAACGGCACATTCCGGAGTGCATTATCGAATGCCACAGTGGATGAACACACGGAGTAATGGTCTGGGGTGCCATAGTACATCATGGGCGATCGCAATTGCTACGAATTGTGGGCAATTTGAACAGTACCTGATACATGAACGATGTTTTACAGCCCCAAGCTATTCCTTTCCTGCAAGGATTGCCAGGGGCTGTATTCCAGCAGGATAATGCCCGTCCACATGTCGCCAGGACTGTCAAATCCTACCTTGATTTGCAGCAGGTACAGCTTCTTTCTTGGCCTGCATATTCCATGGATATGTCAACGATTGAACATTGTGGGATTTCGTTGGACGGCGCTCGTGATCCTCGTCCTGTTGCTTCGACAGACGAACTTTGGTTGCGCATACAAACAATATCGAATACTCTTCCACAGGTAGATATTCAAACTTTGTTTCACGCCATGCCGATTCGTGTAGCAGCTCTTATTGCGGCGCGTAGTGGCCACACAAAATATTGATTTCTATCTCTTTTTACTTTCTTCTATATCTAATATGTAGAAGAAAGTATTGGATTCGTGCTAATTTTCGAATTTCGAATTTTGACGGATTCGAACGTTTTGAGGTGTGCTGAGTCCATTTCGACTATTTTTGGAAAATGTCTGTCTGTCTGTGTGTGTATGTGTGTGTATGTGTGTGTATGTGTGTCACGTCTGTGTGTGACCAGTTTTTTGTGGCCGCTCTACAGCAAAAACTACCGAATGAAATTGAACGAAATTTGGTACACATATGTGCCCCTATGTGAACTTGTGCCCATTGGTTTTTGGCGTGAATTCCTACAAGGGGGGGTGGAGCAATGGGACGTTTTTTGAGTTACGCGTGCTTGCTATTCCTCAGGAAGTAACCGGCGGAATCAAACAAAATTTGGTCCATATGTCGCCCCTAACAGGAGCAGGTGCTGATTCAATTTTGGTGTCAATAGCTCAAACGGGGGTTGAGTTATAGAACGTTTTTTGTCGTCAATTGTGACTGCTGTATCTCAAGAAATAACGAACGGAATCAAACAAAAATTTTTTGACAAGTAGCCCTTAGTGGGTATAAGAGTTGATTTTATTTTGGTGTCAACAGCTAAAAAGGGGGTAGCGCAATCGCCCGTTCTTTTTTTCCATTGTGAGTGCCCTATCTCAAGAAGTAATGCTACGTTCTGGTTGAAATTTGGAATATATGTGAATCCATACGTAAACAGGCTTTGGTTCAATTTTGACTCCAATCGCTCCAAGAGGTGTTGATTTTTTTTTTTTTTTTTTTTTTTGCGAATAAAAATAGTTTTATTAATGCAACAATAAGAAAGATAAATCGTAATTAGCTCAGTCAATTTAGACATAAAAATAGTGATCAAATAACAAAAATTCCGGGAAAGCTAAATTTTTGTAGAGACCTTGGGTTTAGCATTACAAATAAAGTGCCAAAAGTCCCCGTCGATCCCATGTGCGCTAAAAAAGTTATTCGGGGTCAAAGGTCAAAATTTTAGGTTTTTTGGATTTTTCTCAAAAACGGTAAGTTTTATCGAAAAGTACCTCAGACCAAAGTTGTAGATCTCAAAATTCTCTATAAAAATGGTCCTTACGATTTTTATCTTCAAGACCAAACCATTTCCCAGGTATTGCGTACTCTCAAAAGACAGCCAGTCACTTACAGAATCCCCTCTACTCGCATGGCCTTGGATAACATCTGGCTATTCCAATCCGTGTGGCATCGTTCACGTACCCGGAAGTGCCCAACCCACTAAGGGCATGGGCGCACCCCTCAATATCGTGGAGCCCCCCCCCCCTCCTCAAAAACAAGAACCCTCTCCAAAAACTGAGAAAAATACCCCTCTAAACACCCCCCCCCCCTCCTTTAAATGTTTTTTGAGCTCTCAAACTGTAACCACATTTCATACAATAAAACATAGTTTGGCTGGCGAGTCGCATTATTATCTTGACTCCTGACAATGTTTGGCCTTAGTGATACATTGTAGTTAAGATTTCTAGATTCTAAAATCCATCTCTCTTGGTTAGACATCAAACTGTGGTTGACGCTTCTTCATCTAATTTTGCGCGTCGTCTCACAGCCTTAGTATTACGTGAGGTATTGGAAATCATATAATTCAATAGTTACGCAATCAAGCACCATTTCTTTTAAAGTTTTATCTGATATTCGTTTTTTAAGAAGATAATCCGAGATTTCCTACTTCTGCTTATCAAAGAACTCAAGTTGAAATCTGGAATTGTAAATTTTCGCTGTACAATCGAATTCTTCAAACTTATCATCGTATTATGTTTGGATCGTCAGCTCTTGTTCTGCAAACTGGTTACTTTGAGAATCTAAAAAATATAACACCAGTTATTGCGGAAGACCATCAGAGAACTTGTTTCGAGACGGATTACGAGGACCAGTTCGAAGATGGACAAAGACATTTATAATTCCAGATTTCAATTTTGAAGCTGAGAGAATACTATGAGATCATTGATAAGCAGAACTGGTAAAACTCGGCAGCTCCCTCTTTCAAAAAGGGGACTTTCGATAAAACTTTTAAAAAAATTGCTTGATGGCGTACCTACTGAGTAGTATGGCTTTCAAAACCTCACTTGTCATTTTAAAGCAGCGAGACGATAGGTAAAATAAGAGAAAGAAGTGTCAGGTACAGTTTGTTGTCTAAAGGGATGGATTTATTCGATTCAGATAGAATCTAGAAATATTAAGCCACAATACCATCAAGCCACAATTTCAATCAAGACTGAAAATTATGAGAAGCAAAATAGTTCAACTCGCACGTCAAACTTATGTTTTATTGTAATCAATGTGGTTACAGTTTGAGGGCTCAAAACCCATTAAAGTTTCTTTAGCAACGTCTTTTGTTTTAAAGGGTGACTTATGTGGGCTGTTGCAAGCCACATTTATATTTTAAAATTTTTATACTTAACCTTTGTTCTCTATCATAGGTAAATTTGACATTTTGAGCCAAAGTTATGGGCTAAGTGGAGAATTAACATTTTTTTTACTAGATAAGAAATGTTTTTATTGCACTTTTTTTCCGTATCTATGTAAGAATTAATATGAAAGCAAACTTTTACAAATCATAACTTCTAATGTTTTTTCTCTAGGTACGGAGCAACACTGTGTTAATTAATTCTGACACTATATTGGTCAAATTCAAGATTCAACGCATGTGTAGAACTTTAAAATACAGTTTATTATTAAAATGATCTTATGCAATGTGTAATCTACACAAAAAGCCTGCTCTTAAGAGCGATAACATCAAATTTATCAAATTTTGATACTTGATGAAATTATTGTAACTTTTTCCAGTTTTTATGCATTTATAATCAACTTCAAGGCGGAGCGACACCTCAAGATATTTTTTGCGGTCGAAATCCTTTTGCATAACCAAATATCTCTACAAAAGACAACTTTTTCGGGTTATTACTTAGCGTTTATCAGATTTTGATTTTTTTCAATCCACCCTAATGAACATATCCAGTACTTCAAAAGTAAGTCCACCTCGTACTAAAGCGGTATTAAGTGAATATGAATCCAGCTTTTGTTGTAAAAAACACTGCTTATTTTGTGGCGAGGAAACGGATGAAGAGGCTGAGAAGAACAAAACGCAGAATTATCGCAGAAAAATTCTTAAATTTTCTACACTTGCATTCAAAGAATCCCTTTTAAAATTAGCTAAAGATCATTCGGAGGTGTGTCAAAAGCTGCCCTTGCACGTTTTAATGTTGAGTATGATTTTGTCGCTGCTTTATGAATTGTAACGGATTCGGTGCGACTTCCACTTTCTTGAAATGAAGACACAGTTCTTGATAAAAACACAGGAAATTTATTTACACTATGTACAGGAAAGATCTTCAACAACTGCTAAATTATTCATCAGCAATTAAGCAATTATCACACAACACCGTAAACTCAACGTTTACACACGTATTTACTTCCAAATACGAAAACAACACAGCGAAATGCCTCGCTATAAACAGAGCAAAATGCTCTCAGTTCGAAAACTGAATCGAAACTCACTGTTTATCCATCGCTAACGGCTTAAATACACCGAAAAGAAATTTCTCAAATATTCAACACGCTTCTGTAAAGTAGTAGACCGTTATCAATGAAAAGAAAGAAAATAGGGGTCGTATACTTTAGCCGAATGAAAAGGGGGTTGTATATTCATTACGGGAAACTATTTACAGGTTACGTTCCTACAATAACTACTATTTACAGGATTTGTAACATTGCCCCCTTCCTAAGGACTGCACGTCCCGGGCAGTACATTCCCCAGAAAGGGTGCCAAACTTCTATCACAAGTTTACAAATACACACATTAATTAATAACTAACAGATACAGAAAACACAATAATAACAAGAAATATTACTAAACATTAAAAGCAAAAATTATCTACAACTTTTATGTTATCAACCATGGTTGTTTACGTAATACTCATGAACTATGGCCATAGTATGGGGCTAACCGATCATAATGTACAACCCTAGGTTTTGCATTAGGTGATTTTTGGATCCTCACTACGACGTCATTTAGTCGGTTAACGACTTTGTAGGGTCCATCCCAATGCGACTGCAATTTGGGTGAAAGACCTTTCCGTCGGATGGGATTCCATAACCAAACCTTGTCGCCTTCGTTGAATTCATGTCCAGTAGACCTTGTGTCGTATCGGGTCTTCATCTTCTCCGCCGCGATGTTGATTCGCTCTCGTGCGAAGTTATGAACGTCTTCCAACCGGGTCTGGAGATCCTGGATGTACTCCTCAGGCGATGAAGGCGCATCCGGAGGACGACCGAAGACGGATCACAAGGTAGCCGAAGCTCTCGTCCGAAGAGCATCTGAGATGGGGCATATCCGGTAGTCTCGTGGACAGCACTGCGGTAGGCCAGCAGGAACAAAGGTAGCTTCTTGTCCCAATCCTGTTGATTTCTGGATACCATAAGCGAGAGATTATTCAGGATTGTGCGGTTAAATCTCTCCACCATGCCGTCCGATTGTGGGTGTAGTGGTGTTGTCCTAGTTTTCTCAATTCCGAAAATTTGACATAGGCCCTTAAAAACAGCAGAGATGAAATTCCTCCCTTGGTCGGAATGAATCTGCAAAGGTGTTCCATATCTCGAGATCCAATGTTGGACTAGAGTCTCTGCTACGGTGGTAGCTTCTTGATCTGGAATGGGATACGCTTCGGGCCATTTCGTGAAATAGTCGATGGAAACAAGAACGTATTTGTTCCCATCAGCAGTTCTTGGTAGAGGACCCAGGATGTCGATCCCAATTCGTTCGAAAGGAGCTCCAACGTTGTACAGATGTAGCTTCCCTCTGCTTCTCTTCTTCGGTCCTTTACGAGCAGCACAGGCGTCACAAGAATGGCACCACTTCTCCACGTCATCCTTCGCCTTGCTCCAGAAGAAGCGCTCCCGAACTTTATTAAGGGTTTTCAAGACACCAAAATGTCCTCCAGTCGCACTACTATGTATTTCTTTCAGAACATCTGAAATCCTTGATCGGGGAAGTAGTAACTGCCACCTAGATGTTTTGCCGTCATCAGATTCCCATTTTCGGTACAGCACGCCGTTCCGTAAATGGAGCGAATTCCATAAAGCCCAATATCTTTTTGTTGCAGGACTGAAGATGGAAACGTCCTGCCAGCTAGGTCGCCGACTGTCACTTTCCATGAACTCCAAAATTGGTTTTATGTCGGGGTCTTCAAGTTGATCTTTTCGAACTTGGTCGTCACTCCATGGATCAGGTTCTGATGATATTGGAGTCACTGTCACCTGATAGGCGGTAGGGCTAGTCGTTCCATACTGTTTCTCGATTCGGGAACAATAGTGGCAGTTCTCAGGACAGGGTCTCCTTGATAAAGCGTCAGCATTACCGTGAGATAACCCTTTTCGATGCTTGATCTCCATGTCATATTCCTGGAGCCGCTGTATCCATCTGGCTATCTGACCTTCCGGATTTTTGAAGTTCAAAAGCCAAGTTAATGAGGCATGATCTGTCCGAAGCAGAAATTTTCGGCCGTAGAGGTAATGATGGAAGTGTTCTACAGCTTTCACTATGGCCAGTAACTCCTTTCTGGTGACGCAGTAATTTCGCTCCGACTTTGATAAGCATTTGCTCCAATAAGCGATGACATGTTCATTTCCGTCAATTTCTTGGGATAAAACAGCTCCGATGCCCTCGTTGCTCGCATCAGTGTCCAGGATGAAGGATTTTTCAGGCTGAGGATAGGCGAGGATAGGCGTTGATGTTAAAGCCTCCTTCAGTCGTAGAAATGCATCTTCGCATTCTTTGGACCATTCAAACTTTTGCTTGCTCTCCGTCAGCTTATGCAAAGGTCGTGCAATGTTGGAAAAACCCTTTACAAACTTCCTGTAGTACGTGCAGAGCCCCAGGAAACTTCGCAGCTGATGGATGTTTTCGGGACGACTCCAACTCTTGACCGCAGATACCTTTTCTGGATCGGTTTGTACACCTTCAGAAGAGATGATGTGACCAAGGTAGTTCACTTCCCGGCGGAACAATTTACATTTGGACGGACTTAACTTCAGATTGGCTTCCTTAAGCCTTTGCAGCACCTTCCTAAGATTTGCCAGATGTTCTTCAAAGCTGCGTCCCACGATGATGATATCGTCTAAGTAGACCAGACAGGATTCGTAAGAGAGTCCTCTTAACACTGTCTCCATAAGACGCTCGAACGTAGCTGGTGCATTGCAGAGGCCGAAGGGCATTACTTTAAACTGCCATAAGCCTTGTCCAGTTGTAAACGCTGTCTTCTCTCGGTCATCAGGGTATATCTCAACCTGCCAGTAGCCGCTCTTCAAGTCCAGGGTCGAAAACCACTTGTGTCCGGAAAGAGTGTCCAAGGTGTCGTCTATCCGTGGAAGAGGGTAACTGTCTTTCTTGGTGATTTCATTCAGCCGTCGGTAATCGACACAAAATCTGGTGGAGCCATCTTTCTTCCGGACCAAGACGATGGGAGAGGCCCAAGGACTGGATGAAAGTTCGATTACATCATTCTCCTTCATCTCTTTCAGGAGGGTCTCAACCTCTTCCTTCTTGGCGAACTGTAGTCGTCTTGGATGCTGTTTAATAGGGGGGTGTTCTCCAGTGTAGATCCTATGCTGCGTTAAATTCGTCCGGCCCACATCCTCCGATGTAGATGAAAACTTGAAGTCGTCCACCAATTGTTCCGCAGCAGTTCTTTGATCCTTCGATAAGGGTGCACTCCCAATTAACTTCGATGTCAAGGACTCAGAAGACACAGTCTCGGGGGAATTGATTCTTCTAATGATGCAGTTTACTGGAGTACAAGTTGCTAACACTTCACCTTTCCGGATATTCCTTGGCCTTTCACTCACGTTGGCGAAAAGTGGTCTACAAGCGTAGATGCTACCAGCACTCCTTTTAGGTTATTGCTTAGGTTAGGGTATTCAATGAGTCCAAATCGAAAACTATTGCTTTCTTCAAGGGAGCCAGGTATTAA
Source organism: Uloborus diversus (assembly GCF_026930045.1). Classification (NCBI taxonomy): domain Eukaryota; kingdom Metazoa; phylum Arthropoda; class Arachnida; order Araneae; family Uloboridae; genus Uloborus; species Uloborus diversus. Next base: position 88,210,746 of record NC_072738.1, read on the forward strand.
TGATTCTGACCTTGAGGGAATCGATAAATCTGTTTGAGCTATTATTTGATGAGCGGATTTTACATCACTTTCTGCAGGGAAAACGGCTATGTTTTCTCTCATCGAGTGCAGCTCATTAGTCTTGAAGTCGAGAGTGAAGTCATATTTCTTCAAAAAGTCCAATCCGAGAATGAAGGGGTCCGTGATATTAGCGACGAATGCCGTATGATGGTAGGTGGCATTCCCAAACACTACTTCCAAGTCCACTTTACCGTCAATCTCAATTTTGTCACCTGTCACAGTCTGGAGACTTACGCGTGGCGATGTCCACAGCAGTTTCAATCCAAATTCACGAGCCACATCTGTCCTAATGATTGTCACATTGGCTCCAGTGTCAACAATCAGTCTGCAGGGGTTCCCATTTACATGTGCGTAAATGAAAAGTCCATCACTGCCACTACTAGAAGAGGAAATCTGCAGAGCTTTAGTGGTGGTGATTTCCTTCCCTCGCGTAGCTTGGCGAGCCGGACAACTCCTTCGCAGGTGTCCTTCACTACCGCATTTCCAGCACTTCTGCTCTTGTTTCTTTTGGGCTGTTATGCTGCTCAAATGTCTTGTCAAGTCACCGAGTTGTCTCTCAAGTTCAGCGAGGTGGGACGACCTGGAATCAGACTCATCATCTTCCTGAGTCCGGATTAGATGGCGATCCACACGGGTTGCTTCTTGGGCGGCCTCGTATCTCATCGCATACACAACGGCAGAATTCAGGTCTTTGACATCCGACATCCGTAGAGCTTTCTGGATTTCCGGATCTCGAACCCCGTCGATGTAGTAGTTGAGTGCCAGGTTGTCTCGAACATCCGCAGGACAGTCACAAAAAGCAAGATGAGACAATCTCTCGATGTCCGCCGCTAGCTCTTGCAGGGTTTCCCCGGTTTTCTGGAAACGGGATTTCAGCCGGAGTCGGCTGAAATCTTTCTGGCACTTCTCACCGAAGCGAAGCTCTAACGCAGATGTGAGGGCGGCGAAATCCAGGCGCTGGCTGTCCGGAAGGGTCTGGAGAATGTCCGCTGCGTCACCTCTCAGGGATGCTGCAAGATGACAGGCCTTGGTAGCAGAGTCCCATCCGTTCGCTTCCGCCACTATCATGCATTGAGTTTTGTAAACCTGCCACGAAGTTTTCCCATCAAATGTGGCAAGTTTAATGGACGGTCGAGCAACCGATGTGGGAGCGCCAAACTGTACAGAGCTGCTTTCCGCGGTCGCCAATCTCCTTTCCACGTCCTTAAAGATCTCTTCTTTAAGTAGATGAAATCTTCTATCTTCATCTTCAAATTTATTTTCTACAGCATTGAATCGGCTTTCAACGGTATCAAATTTTTCTTCAATAGCATCAACTCGATGCTCTATGTCATTAAATTTATTTTCCATCAGTCTTTACCGAAATAAGGTCGTTTTTAATTTCTTCTTGGTTAGACGTTAAGTCCTTTTTCAGCACCGTTAAATCGCTTTTTAACTGGTCTTGATTTGCCAACATACTTGCAGTCAGATCACTTTTTAATTGTTCTTGATTAGCCGCCATATCATTTTTATTTGTTCTTGATTAGCCGCCATATCATTTTTTAATTGTTCTTGATTTGCAGTAAAACTTGCAGTCAAATCACTTTTTAATTGGTCTTGATTAGCCGCCAATTCATTTTTAACAGAGTTGATTGCATCAAGAAGTTGTTTTAATTGTTCATCCATTGCTCGAGTAATCACCATAAAATTAAAGCCCAAGTTCAAAAAAAGTCTTTATGAAAAAAATGTCCAAAGTCACACTTACTCCAAGAAAGTCCTGAAGAAGCCCCACGTTGGGCGCCAAATTGTAACGGATTCGGTGCGACTTCCACTTTCTTGAAATGAAGACACAGTTCTTGATAAAAACACAGGAAATTTATTTACACTATGTACAGGAAAGATCTTCAACAACTGCTAAATTATTCATCAGCAATTAAGCAATTATCACACAACACCGTAAACTCAACGTTTACACACGTATTTACTTCCAAATACGAAAACAACACAGCGAAATGTCTCGCTATAAACAGAGCAAAATGCTCTCAGTTCGAAAACTGAATCGAAACTCACTGTTTATCCATCGCTAACGGCTTAAATACACCGAAAAGAAATTTCTCAAATATTCAACACGCTTCTGTAAAGTAGTAGACCGTTTGTTCAGTAAATTACCGCCCATTAGCCAGGGCTAAAGCAGAAATACGTGAAATACACCGCCAACTCAGTCATTTCCAGCCGAGGACTGCAGTTTCGTGCTTATTAGCACTCATCAGCCCAGCATAGGAAAGTGACTGAGCTGGAGATGGAAAACCTCTTAAGGAAGCCAAGAGTGCGAAACAAACTGGTAGCTAATATAGAATTAGCAGACCAGACGAGTGACCAAAGCAATGGTTCGGTTCAACTCGAAGATTGAACAACGAGGCAGGTATGTTCAGTAAATTACCGCCCATTAGCCAGGGCTAAAGCAGAAATACGTGAAATACACCGCCAACTCAGTCATTTCCAGCCGAGGACTGCAGTTTCGTGCTTATTAGCACTCATCAGCCCAGCATAGGAAAGTGACTGAGCTGGAGATGGAAAACCTCTTAAGGAAGCCAAGAGTGCGAAACAAACTGTTGAACCGAACCATTGCTTCGGTCACTCGTCTGGTCTGCTAATTCTATATTAGCTACCAGTTTGTTTCGCACTCTTGGCTTCCTTAAGAGGTTTTCCATCTCCAGCTCAGTCACTTTCCTATGCTCGACCGCTGCACTCAGCCGTGCGGGGGGCCCGCTACGCGGACCCCCCGGGCGGTGGAACCTAAGGCCTACGGCTAAGAGGTGGGGTGCGTGCGGAGAAAAGTCACTTTCCTATGCTGGGCTGATGAGTGCTAATAAGCACGAAACTGCAGTCCTCGGCTGGAAATGACTGAGTTGGCGGTGTATTTCACGTAGTAGACCGTTATCAATGAAAAGAAAGAAAATAGGGGTCGTATACTTTAGCCGAATGAAAAAGGGGTTGTATATTCATTACGGGAAACTATTTACAGGTTACGTTCCTACAATAATTACTATTTACAGGATTTGTAACAGAATATTTCTGCGATAATTCTGCTCTTTCTTTTTCTCAGCCTCCTCATCCGCTTCAGAGCCACAAAATAAGCAGTGTTTTTGAAAACAAAAGCTGGATTCAAATTCACTTAATCGCGCTACAGTACGAGGAGGACTTACTTTTGAAGTATTTAGCCTTGGAATTAGATCCTCACGTTGCTGCATAGATTGAACTTTTCCGGGTGTATGATTTTCTGCAATTCACGCGAATTGTAACGGACTTTTGACTTCTTAAATAATCAGCATTCTTATAACTTCTCTCAACACTTGCATCGATTAAAGTTGGCATTCCACGACTGCCCAGCACAACAGTTTCACCTTCAGTAAAAAGTTTGTTGCAAATAAAGCAAAATTGTGACATTTTTCTTAAATATTGATCAGCACAAACAAGTAGACGCTTGTAATAAATACGTTTATTCACTAGAATTGCACGTTTAACTCTAAAAGAAGCATGTACGTCAGCTCACCTAGAAGGGGTCATGGCCCAGACTGCACCATCGAAATTTTTAGGGGGATTGTTTTTGAGGGGTATTTTTCTCACTTTTTGGAGGGGGGCTCTTGCTTTTGAGGGGGGCTCCGCGATATTGAGGGGTGCGCCCATGCCCTTAGTATGTTGGGCACCCCTGGGTATGTGAATGACGCCACACGGACTAGAATAGCCAGATGTTATTCAAGGCCATGCGAGTAGAGGGGATTCTGTCAGTGACTGACTGTCTTTTGAGAGTACGCAATATCTGGGAAATGGTTTGGTCTTGGAGATAAAAATCATAAGGACCATTTTTATAGAGAATTTTGAGATCTACAACTTTGGTCTGAGGTACTTTTCGATAAAACTTATCGTTTTTGAGAAAAATCCAAAAAACCTAAAATTTTGACCTTTGACCCCGAATAACTTTTTAGCGCACATGGGATCGACGGGGACTTTTGGCATTTTATTTGTAATGCTAAACCCAAGGTCTCTGCAAAAATTTAGCTTTTCCGGAATTTTTGTTATTTCCATTGTCTAAATTGACCGGACTAAATAGATTGTCGTCTGCGTATTTCTCGTGATTTTAATTGTATGGAAATGATCGGAAATATTATCTCAATGATTTAAAATTTTTAACTGTTGCCATCTTATGTTTGTTAATAAATAAAATATTTGTAATTAATTCAAGTAAGGCTTTTAAAGTAACTTTCAATTTTCGCTCTTTGTTTTGTTTTTACAATAATTCAGATATTGGGATGGTCGTCAAGTTTTTGCATGTGTAATTTTGTTTTTGTTAGGAATATTGCTTCCTCGTCAAGCATGGGGAGGGATCAGAAAAAGGAAAAATATAGAAGAAAGTTTCGTGATGGCCACAACATACTAGTTATTGTTTGTTTGGTTTGAAAATGTAATCATTTATTTGTACTATTACCACTCAACTATGTATTAATTTTCATTCAGCTATGATGCTTCCTTCATGGCGTTGCAATTTTCACAAACAGGAGTGTAGATACGAGCATTTATGAGGGTGGACTGCCGCCATCTTTGATGACGTCAGTCTGGAAATGCACCTGATGTGCAAATGTTCATCCAAAGCTTAAAATATTTTCCAGGACACCTATTAAATTTTTGTTTTAAAACATTCTCCCTGCTCAAACTTTCTACCGGCCGCCATCTTTGGTGACGTCATAGCAGGGAAATGTACCAGGTGGAAGATGTCCACCCAAGTCCAAAATACTTTCTACGACACCAATTGAACATTTTTGAAAAAAAATCTCCCTCCTCAAATTTTCCAACGCGTGTACTGTAACTTCACCATCCTTGGGTTTCGTCGTCTTTTATACATTTCTTCAGAAAACGCTGAATTTTCCAGCTTTTTTTACGCCAAGACAATTTTTGCGCTTTTCCATATACTTACGCTACAATATGCTACAAGTGCCCCATATTTTTCCTAAAAAAAGACAAAAAATCCCAGCTTTAGTTGGTTTTTTTTGGGTTTTATTTAAAAAAAACCCTGGGTCCATGGACTTTTTAAAAAACCCCCGGGTTTTTGCCAACCCTGAAATGAGGGGCTAGTCGGTAGAGAGTTCTGTACCCGATGTAATCAAAGTGACCACTGCGTTTTTAAAACTTCAATTACGAATCATTTCCGAGGGAGAGGACTAAATCTCGCTTTCCGTAACAGCGTTGAAAGTCTTGTGAAATTACCCTTTTTCAATTTCAACTTTGAAAAATTGCCTGTGGAAAGTCCTAAAAAGGGGAGAGGGGCGGCGGCGACCCCCTATCACTCCTCCCTTGTGAGCTCATATTGAAATATTAATATTGAGCTGCGGAACCAAACACAATATCTATTCTGAAACTAGTGAATGGCAATTTTCTTCCCGTATTATAAATATTCAAAACATTTTGAGAACTTGAAATTATGAAAATTGCAATACAACAGAATCTTGTTACAACGAATGCCAATACAACGAAATATCCTTTTCGACGGAATAAGTGTTTAGCTTCGTTTTAATTTCCAATACAATGCTTGAGTTCCATTGCAACGAATTTCCTGTTACAGCGAACAAAATTTGCGATTCCTTGAAGTTCGTTGCAACGAGATTTCACTGAAATTTAAAGGACGTACGTTTCTTGAATTACATTTTCAGTGACAAAAACTCCATTCAAATGCAATTCGACGTCTCATTAAAGCTTAAATCAACAAAATGAAAGTGATTTACACCACTTCTTCTGCGATAGTTTTTTCTTTTCTTTCTTTTTTTTTTTTTTGAATGCCAAATATTAATTTTAAGAGAAGAATTTGTATCTAAATATAAGTACTTTTTTATTATACTTTATGTAAAATTACTTGTAACTCATTTTCATATTACCTGCTTTAAGTTACCCGCTTAAAGTTAGCTGCTTTGTAACTTGTTTTTAAGCGTGAAACTGAGCAACGGCCCAGCGAGCGTTTCTCATACCACAAGCGAAACGAGTAGGGGAGCGGAATCCAAGGACGGATCCAGAAAATTTACAAAGGAGGGGCGATTGATTTTTATTACTTATTACTTTTTACTATGATTTGAAAATATTTATCACAAAGGTTTTGAACTTTAAATCCCAAAAAGTTCCGAGATAGGGTCCCAAACCCAAACCTCCCTTCTCCCAACATCATTGAAACTCGTCTAAATTGCATTTTTTGAACTTCATATCCGAAAAAATACCGGTGGAGGGTTTCTCAAGGGAGGAGCGATGGCCCATCCCTTGTATTCGTCCCTGGCGGAATCCCATAATAAAGTAATAATTTTGACTATGTCAATTAAAAAATCACATAACAAATATACGGAACAAGCAGGGCCCGATTAACCTCTGAATTTAGGGGAAGCTCGGTCTCATTTTGGGGCCCCCACTTTTTGTTTGGGGGAATGTTTCTAAAAACCCTATACACAGACCCGGATCTATAAATTTTGGGCCCTCCTACATCAAAATCTGTGGGGGCCCTCCCTGAAGCCAGCAGTGTATAATCGCAACGTTAACAAGTCTTAATGCTAGTTTTTTCATTTTCGTTCCAATTTCTTGAACAGTTGAGCACCTTAGGGACGCACCCCCCCCCCCCCCCCCCCCATTCTGCGGGTACGCAGATCCAGGCCTGTTTATGAATATTGATACAACACTGACTAATGCTAAGTGACACAGCAGAATTCAGAGTTAAGTTTGTTACACCTTACTGACTGACAGAAATTTTGTTCCTTACATATGTTGCACCTGAATTATCTGCAAATTTTGTTAGTAACATGTTGAATCATATCTGTCACTTAACAAAGGAAATTAAATGTCATAAAAATACATTGTGACAGAGTTGAATCAAATTCCACATTTGAAAATCTAGCTTGGAGCTACATTTTGTCAAATGTGTCCTCACTTTCAATAACTAAATTCTTTCAAACATTTTGTTTAGCAGTTCAAATGTTTTTAATCTCTTTAAAAAAACGCAGTTAAAAGTAGAAACTAGAAATGTTGAGCACAAATTTACAGTGATATTTGGGCCCCCTAAAAATTCTGAGGGGAAACTCAAGCTTCCGGAGCCTTTTGGGTAATCAGGCCCTGGGAGCAAGAACCTTTGTTTCCAATCTTTAGGTATTTTTTCAACAGCCAAATTCACTGCGGCTTTAAAGTGTTTTTTTTCCTATTCCCGTACTAATATAGAAAACTTTTATTGTATTCAACATAAATCGGCGGTAATTTTATATTTTGCTCCGATGTACAAAAAAATTGTACCTATTCAGGCCCGTCATTTTAAGTTCTTTGAAGGCGGTCAAAGGGTGCATACTAGGGCTGGGCGATATACCGTCATATATCGATACATATTTATTGCCGCGGTAACGATATTTAGATTTCTAATTGTCCGATATATATTTTGAACATCAAATCCGGGACTTAATCACGGATAAATTAAAATACTGACTTAAAAATACATAATCTTTCATATTTCTGTGTGATGGGTGAGTGTTTGAAATTTCAAGATATTATCTGCATTCTTCAGTTATTTCATATTTAATTTTGAATTACAGTAAAAGGGGAAAATTCACAAGGCCGATGAAGAAAATGTGGGCCCCTTTGTCAGTTAGGTCTCCGGATCCCCTCCTCCTATAAAGTTTTCAAAACCTACTACTACCATTCAGAGCGGGGTTTTCCCAAGGACTCTCTTTCTGACAAAGCTGTCATGGCTTCTCGTAGGTCCATAAAAGTGAACGTGTGTTGGTTAAGAAAGCATCCTAATGCAACAATTAAAAATTAACCAATTGAGGTATCAACATGATTCATAGTTCAAATTAAACATAAACAATTGATATTGCGCTGAATAAAATGTTTAAGAAATGTACTGAACAGAAATATTTTTATTTAAAAAGAATGAAAAACGAAAAAATTACAATAAGAATACTTATGTCGCACATTTATCGCACAAGAGGGATCGCAACTCATTTTTTTTCGTTCTGAACGAATATAACTTTAATTCCGATATTAAGAGGAAAAATATTAACGCTCTTCATAACACACGGCACCATTGAAAGGATATCTGACGAAATCTCGCTACGCTGCACAGTGGGGCATTTGAGCCAAAAAGCTGGCCATAAATCAAATTTTCCAAATATAATGATTATTCTGCTAGTTTTTCACTAATAAATGGTTGCTAATAATAAACTCGGGCAAGTTATATGTATACTCTTAATTTTGCTTGCTCAAACGCAACCCATAAAAGTTATACCGATTATTAACTGGCTTAGATATGTAAAAGGAAACCAAACAATTTAACAATGTTGAAGTACATATTTACTAACTGTTAAACAGACATTCGACACAGTGAAATGTACAAAAAATTAAAGCAGAGTAAATTAATTATAGTTTTGCTCTTTTACACGTACATGGGATGATGGTCATGAAAGTCTACAAACTTTTGTCATCAGTATCACTATCTTCAAAACAAAAAGATTTTAAAAATTGTATGGCTTCCTTCGATATCGTTTGCCTTTTTCTCTTCATGTTAGATGATCTAACGCTACTCAAATATGGATCAGAAGTTAACAAGAGTCTATTTAAAACGCCTTCGTTACAATCCTTTCTGGAAATTTTTCTGGTTAATTTTTCTCTGTACTGCCGAAAATGCTTGTTTCTGGCTTCTGCGGCCTCTTCGGACAACTGACCGATTGGTAACAAAGCATGCGATATAATACTCGGAGCATGAACTAGTATCTTGTGGACTGTTGGTGACATAGGTTGCCAGGCATACAAATTTACATAATACTTCGCAGTATCCATGGTATACATGCCAAATTGCTCCACATTTATGTCGAAACCCGAAGATATCACCTCCAATATTATTTCAAATCGGAGAATTAGTTCTAAATCTATCCCTGTAATGGCAGCTGCTTCATTCACGTCACCAAAAAATCTACGAGACGTGTTTCCATCATTCGTGTTTCCATAGCCAACTTTAGGTACGTCAACCAGCAATCCCATTTTATTCTTGAATTCTTTTTGAATTATCACTGTGGCTGCCTTAATTTGATCTTTTTCATTTTTCTTTGTAATACGACCTTTGAATACTCCTGCTTTTATCTTATATGATAAATGTAATAAAAATTCGAAAAACCGAATCCTAGCGTGCAGAATAGATAGCCCGAATTTAAAAGTCTCTGGATCTCCTGTGCTTTTTGCTGATAAGTCATTAAAGGTTTTTGACGTGCTACCGCATATATAGCAGTGCATAGTAGATGCAGTGTCAGTGACCGCATTACACACTTTGCCGTCCACCATTGTAGGCAGTAACAAATGTTTTATTTTAATTGTTTCACTAGCATTTGTTGGAACTAAGTTTTTTGCTTGATTTTCTATATACCAAATCTCTTCGTTTGTGATGTCTTTGTTCTCTTTAATAAACCTTATTCTAATAGGTCTGCAAAATCTAGGTGACGATGGACAAGGATTCTGCCAGATAACATTTTTGCCAGACATTAATCTAAGAGGCACAAGAGAACTGAGGGAAATGTGAGCATCAGTGCCATCCTCATTTTCAAATTTTTGTTTGTACTGGCTTTGCTTTGATCCGTCACAACCCCACTTAAAAATCAACACAAAATCTGCAGCTTCTTCATGACTGTATGCTTGGAACACTGGCTCTAAATACATGCACAATCTTATGACTGTGTGATCTACTAAATCTTGCAACTGTATTTGTGCACAAGTTTCATCGACAAACGTTTTCGATAACATTCTCGCTTCGCTTTTTATACATATTTATAACAAGGATAAACATCTTTGTTAGCCTGCTGTATGACTTCATACTGACTCCTAGATAAATTAGCTTCAACAAATATTGCTAAAGCCTCTTTCGGCGAGTGTTTTTTGATAGTAATGCAACCAGCAGTGACTGCTTTTCGAAACTTTGTTGCTTTGGTTGGAGACTTATTTATATCTTGGATAACTTTTGCCACGTCTGTGTTGCCTATGGCACGATGACTCATTTGAGCAGCATACGTTAATTCATCAACAGCAACATTTTTTCTTAGTTCCGATGTTTTTCGGCGCTTCGTTCTTTCACTCGATTCTCCGAAATCCTTACTGGGTCTTCCTAATGGTAAAAGACCCGGAACTGAGTAGGTAGGTAACATAACCCCTTCTTTTAACCAATTTTGGTTGTTTTCTAGAAATCGGCTTTCCATTCTATTACATGCCATCTATTTTCGCATGTAAACAATTTTAAAACTGTTAATGGTGTTTTTAACTTCCGACAATTTTTCGCAAGGGCAGTTAGTAATTTTAGCTAGATTTTTAATTAGTTCTTTAAACTTTCCATCAAAGGACCTTTCTGTACTGCCAATTAACATCTTATGCAGTTGTATTCGACTCATAGATGTAACAGAAGCTTGTGAACCTAAAAACAACCGAAAAAAGAGAAATAAATAAAAATCACAACTGCTCTATTGATCGCGTTATTATTTTTTCGGGCAAATTCGGGCAAACTTTTAGTTTAGATTATCAAAATAGAGATTCTGAAGTATCACGGGGTATAATTTTCAATGAGTACAAATGAGTACAACATGTTTAAAAACCTTCACTTTTTTAGGTATTGCAAAAAAAAAACACAGATATAATTTTTGTGAAGTTTGACGAACCGTACTAATGTAAAAATAGTAGTTTAAAATAAATAAAAACTGATGGATAATATTGCACAAACCTTGCTCAACCCTGTCCATAATAAATTACTTCACTAGAGTTACTTCTGACGTGAAAATAGTACAATGAAGTAACTTCGAGAAACTGTAATGACTCAAACGAAGACAGCCGTATTTCGAAAGCGCTAAGTTCTGACTGCTGGTAAATTCGACTGGTTAGTCTCAGTGCAGAGGGAACACTTCCACGTGATGCCAAATTTATCTACCTTTTCTGAAATTTAAGGTCAAAGCTACTCATTGAAGTTTGCATTTTCGACTTTTGGCCAGCTTTTTGGCTCAAATGCCCCTCTGTGCGCTGGCAACAACGAAACTGAAACTTCCTAATTTCGCCAGCGCCAGACAAGCGGCACATACGAGTTGACGGAACTTCTGGGTGAACACGCGAAAATAGGGTTTTATGTAAGTTCTACAGGGTTTTTTTTTTTTTTTATGTAAGTAAGCTCGTCTACGTTATGGTAATTTGTTCGTCCACGTTACGATAATTTGCTCGGTAAAATGTTTTTAAAATTTGAATAGAAAAAAAATCGAATTTTCGAAAAATCGCTTCGAGATGCTCACCTTAATGCTACGAACTAATTGTGTTCCAAATTTCACGAAAATCGACAGAACGGTAAAGGCGCTATGCGCGTAACAGACACCCATACAGAGAGACAGAGAACCAGAGACACAAACTTTCAGCTTTAATATTAGTAAAGAAAAACATTTTTTTCCCACAGATGTTCATATGCGAACGTTCCATGCCGCGGCAAATAGCAAGTTTTTAAAGTCTAATTCTTGCTTCACTCGCTTTAACATATCACGGCTGAAACAAGAATCTTTTTTTTTTTTTTTGACTTTAAAAGACCTGTATATCTATTGCATTACGAAAGGTTCACATATACGTAGAACAGTGTTGTCCAGACCGGTAAAGGTGTGGGACTCGTAACCGAAGTGTCCCGGATAACGCCGGTCGAAGAGCCTCGGCGTTATTTAATGGTGACTGGAGCAAATGAAATATTTAGTGGTCACAAAGTCCTCCAAGCGAATTAATACCTATGTGGGTGTTGGACCAGGGATTATTTGGCGTCTAGTCAGGATTAAAAAAAAAAAAAAAACACACACACACAGCTGTCTTTAGGGCCCCATCTAGCTGATAAAACTACAAATCAATAGTGTTAGGTACGGGGGACCCTGAAGTGTGATATGGTTTGATATACGTAAAACATAAGTAAAACAAAACTTTTGATGTTTGTTACTTTTGTAAAGTCAGATATGTTTGCTTTAATAAGTTTTTCGAACGACGCACAGTATTTGGATTAATACAAGCTAGTTGGACCAAAGTCAAGTTCAGAATTCATCATTTCATCACACAAAATTAAAGTGTTCCTAAACTCACATGATTTAATTGTTTAAGATAAACAGTATTTACACGAGTAAGTGCTTTTTTTTTCTTAATTTTATTACTCTATTTAATAATTGAACAATATTAATGTTTTTTAAAGGTAAACAAAGAAGTTTTTGCTCGTTTAAAATCTTTCAAGCATTGGTAATGATTTTAACCCTTTGTACCCTTACTAAATTTTCTGTATATAATAGCTGCACTTTTTCCATTATTAATAAGGCGTATTATAGTCAGCATACTAGAGTACAACATATTTTTTTTTTTCTGTAAAGTACTTTCTTTCAAGTAGGAAATTTTTGAAGGATTGAAGCACCCAAAGCTTTGGGTTAAAAAAATATGTTGTACTACAGGTAGTTGACTATACAGGGTGCGGAGAAAGTTCCCACAATTTTGATTAAAACGTTTTTTTGGAGTTAAAATCGTATGTCGGCGATTTATTTGGCACATATTGTTTATTGGCATTAAAAGTATTTGAGATTTAATCACTTGTTGTTTGTTAGTTCATTGAGTTAGTGAGCTATGAATCGTGAAAAGGTGCGTGTTACTGTCGTTGAATTACCCAAGAAGGGAATGAAAACAGCCGATATTATTCGAACGACTGGATTCAAGAGTAAAAGTCTATGACGCTGTGAAACGCTATAAGGAGACTGGAGGGACTGCCGACCGTCCACGGAGTGGTCGTCCAACCACTGCACCAGCGAATGTGTAGAAGATCCGCTGTCTCATGCGTCGCAATCCAGAGCGCTCAATGCGAAAGATGGCCAAAGAACTGGAGATCAGCGAAAAAAGCGTCCGAACCATCTTGAAAAACAAGTTGGGACTTCGTTCTTACTAGATCAATCGCCTCCACTTCCTCAATGACACAATGAAGCAGAAAATATTGATAAAAGCTCGACGGATGCTTCGCTTGACCGCTGGTGTTCGCATTTCAAAGGTTCTCTTTACCGATGAGAAGATCTTTACCATCGAACCCACACATAACCGTCAAAACCATCGCCAACTGGTTAAGAAGGGTCAGAAGAAGACCGCTGCTGCAAAAATCATCGGACACAGTCACTTTCCAGCCTCCGTAATGGTCTGAGCTGTCATTTGTGCCATTGGGAAGACGCCGCTCGTTTTCATTGGCAGAAACGTTCAAAATTAATGCTGCGAGGTATCAGCAGCGGGTTCTATGCGATGTACTGAGACCATGGGCAACAGAACACTTTGGCCAAGATGGATTCACACTCCAACAAAACTGGGTTTCTGAGGATTCGACCCGATTGACGATTACCATCTGCGAAGAGCTGTTTCCAGGTTTTTGGAGCAAGGATGTTTGGCTCCCTAACTCACCGGACCTCAATCCGATGGATTACTCGGTGTGGTCAATCTTGGAGGAAAAAAACTCGGGAAAACGATACGCCACGGTTGACATGCTCAAAACGGCTCTGAGCGAGCTCTGAGGCGTGCCTGGAATGAGATAAAGGTGGATGCGTGCGCGAGCATCGTCGGCAATTCCAGACTGCGGCTTCCTAAATGTATTGAAGCCCAAGGAGCCAATTTTGAACAATTGTTATAATTTTTTTGTTTAATGTTATTATTTTTGTTTCAATAAAGAGTTTTTATCGCTTTAACTTGTTGATTTGTTAAATTATGTGTTAGTTACAGCCTATTAAAATATTTAATAAAATTGTGGGAACTTTCTCCGCACCCTGTAATAAGTCTTATTGATCATTGGAAAACAGCAGCTATTATGTACAAAAAAATTAGCCCGGGTACAAATGGATAGAAGTCATTCCCATCACTTGAAAATTTTGAAACGGGCAAAAAATTCTTCGTTCATATTTAAAAATCGTTTTAACTTTGTTTAACTATCAGATAGATTAATTAAGTTAGGAAAAAAAGCACTTACTAGTGTAAATAGTATCCATCTCGAACAATAAAATCCTATGGAATTAGGAACACTTTAATTTTGTGTGATGAAATGATGTCTGGAACTCAACTGATTTATTCTATTACAAACGGATACGTGCCTTTGAACCTTATTACTTAAGTGACGGAATGGAGTTAGACATAAAAAAAATAATTAAGTGTCATGTTTTTGTTCATTGTTTGCATTATCCCAACACCAAAGTTTAGAATTTTGAACATGACTTTTGTCCCCCTAGCTTGTACTAATCGAAACACTGCAACGGGGAGAAATGGTGCAGTGGCGTACCTAGGGGTAAGCAGCAGTGGCTCTCGCCAGGTTACGCAACAGCAAGAGGGGCGGCATTTTGCCAAGTTAATTTTGAAAAAATATTATGATTTTAATCTTTTTGTTTTTCTTCGTAGAAAACATTAATAAGAATAAAGTTAAAAGGGAAAACGAAGCAAATTCTTCTACACAACACAAAAGAAATGTTTTAAGACGGTTTTAAATTAAAAAAAAAAATTAATTTGAATTTTGACATCTTGAATTCAAATTATGTTTTTCGCAATCACAAGTGTGTGTATGTAGGCGTGTGTGTTTGTGTGTGGGGGTATGTGTGTTTGTGTGTAGGGGTATGTGTATGTAGGCATGTGGTTTGTCTGTGTGCTGGCATAAGTGTGTGGGTAGTTGTGTATATGAATGTGTGTATGTGTGTGTGGGGGGGATGTGTATGTGTGTGTAGGCATATGTGTTTGTGTCAGTGTGCAGGCATGAATGTGCGGGTAGTTGTGTGTATGTGTGTGTGCGTGTGTGTGTGTGTGTAGGACATGGATGCAACCTGGAGACGGCTTGCGCTATAGGAGCAGCATCGTGAGGAGCCGGTCGGCGGTGACAGGGTGCGGAGGGTGGCGGTGGGAAAATAAAAAGATAGGACATCAAAACAGTCAAATGAGAACAATAAGCAATCGTGATTGCTCAATAAATATGTACAATGTTTTATCTATTACAATTAGTATTTAAATGGGGAGAAAACTCCTCTCACATACTTTAACATAAAACTTCTACATAAGAACACTTATTCTGTTCCATAATGAATTGCTAGGGTTGTTGATTTTATGGAATTTATTAGGAATAGTGCGGAGGAAGGGGAGGGGGTGGGCGCCACCCCTAAAGTTCGCCAGGGGCGCTAGAACCCGTAGGTTGGCTACTGGAATGGTGGCACTCTTTGTATATTCCTTTATTTTCTCAGAAGAGCATATCAAACGCCACTTTGCTGCACAACATTTAAAAATGGAACTTAAAAAAAATGGTTTAAAAAAAAGATGGAGGTCATTGGGGGGGGGGGTGAAAGATAACGAGAAAAACCGTACACTGATCATAAACTCATTCAGAATTGCGTAGACTGACGCAAAAAGCATACATCTAAACTGACACTTTTATTGCAGCTCAAACAAGAACTTGACAGAGGTGTAAAATTGTTTGAAGTGTAGCGACAAAACTCAATTCTTGACACTTACAATTTTTTTTTGTTCTGAAAGCAATTCGTCACTCAACGGATTTCAATTTAGAGCATTTTGCAATCGTTCATAAAAAATCGTAGTGCGTACTCTGCAATTATGGAGACTAGCACCCACCCGCATAAATACGATGCGCTTCTTTATATTCTATTTACTTATTTTGCTCACGAACGGAAGTGAAGAGGAAAACGTGTCGAGCATGGAGTTGGCAAGAACTAGCTTGACAGAAACGTTTTGAATTGATTCTTCTTTAAAAGCGCAGCAAAATAAACAAGAGTTACGTTGAAGTGCATTTCCTTGCCAACTTTTCATGTTTTTTGACAGTTCTTTGGGAAATCTATTCAATTTATACATTTTTCGTCAATAGAGCAAGTTTTACGTTTTCTTCCCTTATTTTTTTTAAAAATAAAAACTCATAACTTTAAAGGTTTTTTTTTTTCTACTTTTTTTACAATTAACCAATTCAGCTTTACAATAATTACTGACATAAAAATATGGGCACTTATTTTCAAGTGTAGGCATTCCCGTTAATAGCAGATTGCGCAAATTTAGTTCCATCCATTTATCGCTAAATTTCGATTAATATTCGCAATTCAAATTAACTAACTACTAGTCGACCCGTGCGGAACTCCGCACTGTACTTCGAATCGTTTCATAAGGCATTTCGCTCGTTAAAAATTTCAAAGAAAGAATATTATGAAGAAAAACCGAAAAAAGTAAACGGAAAAAAGTAAGCGCACAAGAGAAGGCATGTAATTTGAAGACATCAGTCACAAAACCTCGTTAATTACAACGTTGTGATAATTTGATCATCGCTCCCCTTTTGGTTGTACGTATTTTCAATGCAAACATAAATATCATTAAAAGTGTGCCTGAGTGACACGTGAAAAATCAGTAATTTTGCATGTGAAAAAACAGGTTGTGGCAAATACAGTCCTGTCCATGTGAGCAGCTGACGGAAAAAAAGAAACATTAAAGAGATATTTAGTGGCACGGATTCGAACTGGCGCCATTCTGATTAACAGTACAACGCTTCAACAAACCTAGCAACTGCGCCTCCCTTTTCGAAAGCTATTCATTGAAGGAATGCGTAATAAAACACAGTAAAAAAAGCTTTTTGCCGAAAAAAATATAATAAGATCATGCGTCTATGTTTTGTCATTAGCCAGCATGATACGATTTAAAATTATTTGTAAAACATGGAATTTGATTAAAGAATGAGGAAGATCTCACGTAGCGATTGAAACAAACATTCTAGAGAAGTAATAAATTCGATCGAAAAAATAAGTGTTTCTATTTTTGAATATTCAACAATTTCCCATAGCAGGCTTCTTTAACCTGTACGGCTTAAATGCCCGCACTTGTTTTTCTTTTAATCGAACACTTAAAATTCAAAACCAGTTGAACTGAGTCTGTTTTTTAAATGTATTTTTTCGAACGTAGACATTTTTTTTTTTCAGCCGAAATCATAGGAGTAGAAAATGATTTCTTACTAATGAAGTTAATAATAATTTTAATGTTTTATATCGTATTCGAATAAATAAAGATTTACTTGGTGAAACTCGTAGTTTTAATTTGGCGTAGTATTTTTTCATTTGTACAAAAGTTCGAACACTGCTATTAGAAAAATCTACATTTCAGCATACAATGAAAATGTTTTTCTGCACAAAAAGGATTCCATTGTGTTATATCTAATACTTTTTTTTATGCTTACATTATGCTCAGTGGTCTGGACGGAGTCAAAGCTTTAAAAAAAAAGGAAAGAACACCCTTCGATTAGCAGTCAACTTATCTGTATGATAACTGTAGCCTGCATAAAGGAGTCGAAACACCAAATAGCATTCCCACTGCATTTATTTTATTACGTGTGGTTTCTGTTGTATGTTATGAGTACATGTAATGCGTAATATTAATGTAAATTTGCTATTATGTCGGATAGCCCGAACTGGCCCGAAGTTCAGACAGTTTATAGCCGAACTCTCTACCGGAAAAAAAAAACACAGGTTAATTTTAAAAATTTTTTCTTGCCGAGAAGTGTTTTTATTTTTCAAAATTTTTTTACAATTTGTTATCGCAGGCTGTTTGAACCGTTATAGCTGAGATGGCAGCACGTGTTCATCATTTAACAGCACTGTTAAAATACAAAAAAAAAAAAAAATTGAACTAAGTTCATTTTTAAGCGTAGCTTTTCAAATGTAGTAAAAATGTGATACGCTATTTGTTTTTTTTTTTCTTTTTTTTTTTGCAAAAAGAAGAAAAATATATATATTACCCTTTAAATTGAGGTAGTAATTTTTTTATTTGTACAAAGAGCCAAAAACTCATTAGAAGAATCTATATTTCAACATACGATTTATTATATTTTACTGAACAAAAAACAATTCCATTGTAGTTTGAAATTTTAAACCTAATACTTATATTTTCGCTTACATTATAATTTTCTTACCGGAGCCAAAGCTTTAAAAAAAAACCTTACAATTGAGTATCAACTTAGCTCCGTGTTGCATCAAGTTTTCATAACAGCTAGGAGCGTTTCTATTTCGTGTATTTCCTCATATTTGCTATTCATTGCTCATGTAATGCGCGATATTTTTCTAATTTTTTGATGCAAATTGTCCGGACGTGGGCCCGAACACGCATTCTTCTGGTTACCAGTCGAACGCTCTGCCGATCAAGCTATTCAGCTCTGTCGGCAACAGTGCAAGTTAAAGTTATAAATTTAACCGAAAACCTCATTCTGGTTCTTTAAAACAGTTTTTTTTTGCCCGAAAAAAACAATTTTTAGACCGTGGGTCTATTTTTCGTCAGTAGCCTGCACGATAAGCTTTAAAATAAGGTGTAAATCAAGGAAATCGATCAAGAATTGAGGAAAATCTCGCGTAGAAACCAAAAACAGGCTACAGAAATAATATATAAGGATACAACATTTTTTATTTCGAAAGAAATCTAAATGCTTTTGGAACAAAGAAAAATATTCTGACAGTTCCACTTACAAGTAATTCTGCAGTTTCTGGCGATGTCTGCTGGAATAGGTTTTTAAAAAAAAGTTACTTATAACAAGTTTTTACGCTTTGTGAATGATAATAATTTTTCTTCGTGTTTGTAGGGATTCTCAGTTTTATTTTTTTGAAATTTCACTAACATCACAATCTTTCAGACAGCATACACTTAACCTCAAAGAGGAATGGAACGTGTAACCTCTTTGACTAACTTCTTAAATCACCGCATGGTGGCCTATTCAAGCTCTAGAGCTGAGAGTTGCCAACGTTCATGTTAGAAGAACTTGGAAAAGCAGTTGCCAAAACACGAGGGGCGAGGTATTTTGGGAGCAGTGGATCATCGATTCTTGGGGGTTGTTTTCGGTCAGCCACGTGGACCAATTCACCAATCTGATACTACATTCATCACGTAACCGAGTCAAAAACAATATGGAAGATAATCTGAAATCTAAAGCGTACGAGAATCTGGCTGACGGTTAAAAATCCAGAGTAATCCAAGAAGACGTGTATGTAATGAGTTTTGAAATATTTTGTTTTCCATGTAATTTTATTTTAAATGTGTGTGAATACAAGAATTTCAATTATCCTGTATGTGGATATATTTAATGTGTCTAATACCTTGTGTAATAGATTTTGCAATCTTTTCTTGAGGGAAAAAAACATATCTCTATTTCGAATTAGTATTATTTAGCACAAGGCTGTCCAACTGCAAAAAGCCCACGGGCCAGAATTTCGGTCACTAATCACCTGGCGGGCCGCAGTTTGAAAAAGTTGAACAATAACCTCTTACCTATTATACAATAACAATTAATAGTTGAATTATTAATTATAAAACAATGAAACAGAAGGATTATAAAACAATTCGCTTACATTTTAATGGGAAAACTGAGGCCGACCCGCCTTCTTGACAAGGCCAGAAATGTCAACATCGATGCGGGCAGCTTAATATGTGTTGGCGGGCCGTATGTGGCCCGCGGGCCGCCAGTTGGACAGCCCTGATTTAGCACATTTAAGAATATTAGGCTACAGCAAATCGCGAAAAATTTCGTTCTTTTACGAAAATGCAAGTTGACAAAGATGCGATAAAATAAACCTTTTCTTTTGCTTTGCAACCTCCGAGGAACAATTAGCATCAGTTATTTCCATAAAATCATATGGAACAAGAAAAATAAATTTCGATTAAACATTTTTGGCACCTTTTGCCATCGACGGCTAGTTGAAAATGGAAGCTTTTGGGCGAAACAGCGACATTTTTATTGAATTATTATTATTTTTGAAAAATGCAGAACTCAATGAACCAAGAGTTAGGTTCTAAAAGGTTATGCCATTGTACCGCCTAGAAAGATATGCAATCTTAGACAGATCAGCTGTATCTTTCGTCTCTGACGATCGGATGAAAATTAAACTTTTTTGATAAAAAATGCACTTTTGCTTATTACTCTTATTCCATTTTAGAAGGCAGCTTAGATGTCGTATTATTGGTACGTGGTAATTTTGAATCCTTTAAAAAACAGTCATGCCACCCAAAATTACTTTCATTGCCACCGTTTATCAACCTTTTCTCCGAAAGGTTATAATAATGTAATTGTGTATCAATAACACGGCATCTAAGGTATCTTCTGAAATAGAATAAAAGTTTACATTCCTTACTGGTATGGGTGCTCAACTTTTTAGCACCCCGCTGTTTCTGGCCTGTTGTACTTCGTGCTTTTTGCACCATTCTTGTACGTTGTACGGGATGTTCATAGAAGAATTCCGTGTGTTTAAAAAATCAAATCTAGTTTACGGTATGAGTTAGGTCAGGTTCGTTAGTTGTAAAAAAATCAGTAGCTCATTAATTTCTATGCACACCAGTTTCAGTTCGTTTATACAATACTAGGTAGAGAGGAAGGATTGCATACTCTATTCGGCAAGCATGTGTATTGGAAGGCCAGAGCCTATTTCTTTCTCTCCAAGAGGCCCGTACTTAACCCCGTCAGCCTTTTTCCGAGATACATATCAAGAACAATACCTACGATAAGAAAATTTAGGCTGTAAACCATCTCAGGCAAAGTCAGATGATCACACCAAATATACCTGCCATGACGTAGGTCCGGTAGCAGCTTCAAAAATTATGTTTAAAAGTATTATCGATGGTGCTTAAAGAATAAAATTATTTTTCACTTTTTAGAGCAATTTTGAAGTCGGTTCTATTTTTTTTCTTTTCAAAATTTTTTTTAAATTAAGTTTAGTATATATTTTATTACACTTCTCAGTGCTCATTTCAATTAATCTAATGTTGGTATATCCTGGAGATTATCTTTTGGAATTTCAAGTTGCGTCGCAGACTTCCGAAAGAAATTCTGCTGCCGGTTACGTGAGAAGGGGTTTGTTTACTATTTTCAGGGGTGCCCACCTCCCTTAATGCAAGGACGCACCCCACTAAATATCGCAAGGAACCCCCAAAAGCAAGAGCCAACAAAAAAGAGAAAATTACCTCTTAAACAACCCCCCTAAAAATTTCAATGGCGCAAATGTGAGCCATGAACCCCCCCCCCCCCCCTTACGCCCAGGTGGGCACCCCTGCCACTTGGTGTGTGTCACGCCACAAATGAGTCACACATACATCTACTAAATATTTAAAATATTGACAAAACTTTGAAGTACATGAATATAATAGATGCTTAGTTTTATGATGGTATTAAAAATTTCGCGTCAAAATCCTGACACCCTTTATGGGCGATTCTGGTTGTTAATGCATTCGGTTGTCCATACGTTCATACACAAGCACGAGCGGACGGGCAGAAAAAAACACTACATTCTTTCGAGAGTGAGTAAAATGGCCATTTTTTTTTCCAAAAATACAGTCCTTTCTGTATTTTGTACAAGAAATCTAAAAAAGAAAGGGAGTAAAAACGATTTGCTTTTGTTTGAAATACAATACAGAATGCTTTTGTTTCAATACGAGCTGAATTTTTTTGTTCCCCCAGCTCTGTTTTAAACGGGAACAATGTGTGGATAATCTGACCCTCGAAACTTCTGTGTCAAACGTGGCACTAGACCTCAACTGATCGGGGGTGACAAAAAGGCCTAGGAGAAAATTATTGCAACGGTTAAGATTTAAAAAATATTACAATGTTTTATTTGATGTATTACTAGTGGTACCCGCACGGCTTTGCCCGTAGTAGAAAAATTAAAAGGTCTTTTGGTTTGTCTCTATATTTACAAATAATGTATGGTGAATTTTCTCGCCAATTGGCTTGTGCCCATGTTATGGTCCCACGTTATGATAATTTCGTAATTTATTCGTCCATCTTATGATATTTTTGTTCTTAAAATTGGAATAGAAAAAGAACCACATTGAATTTTCGAAAAATCGCTTCGAGGTGCACACCCCCATGCTACAAACTAACTTTGTGCCAAATTTCATGAAAATCAGCCGAACGGTTTAGGCGCTATGCGCGTCACAGAGATCCAGACATCCTCCGGACAGACAGACTTTCAGCTTTATTATTAGTAAAGATAAAGATACCTTCGAATTGGGTGACTTTGTGACAGCACATGCGCTGATACTTTGTCGCATTATAGGAACCAATACCACTATAAAGAGGTTAAGTTAAATAACGGAAAAGACAAAGCAGAGTGTAGTACATTTCAAACCTTCTATCTGTTAGAAAAACAGCATCCAACTTCTTATAGTTGGCGCCACAATCTAACCCTTACTGTCACAAGGCCACTGACAGTACTATATATTAGATTTTTTTTTAAATGAATGAAGTGCTAAAGAATAAACTTTCATTTTTCTGACGATAGTATTTTTAGTTTTTTTTTTAAATGAATGTAGTACTTAAGATTAACCTTCATTTGTCTGACAACAGTATCTGTTGGATTTTTTTATTGAATGTTAGTACTAAAGATCCATTTGTCTGACGACAGTATTTATTATTATTATTATTTGAATATAGTCCTTTAGATTAAACATTCATTTTTGTAGTGAAATGTAAACTTGGTGGAATGACTCTTTAACCAGTAAAACACAAAGTTTTTCCGTTAGCGTGACACAAATTGTTTCTTATTAAATGAAGAGAAAGAAGAGCATAGCGTGTGAAATAAGGGAAGTGATATTCTTAGCGCGTTCGTCTCAGTACGCCTGGCACCAGGGTGTCAATATTTGCTCGTGGAGATGAATTTTCTACAAGTCTGTTGCTCTCTTATTTGCATTATCCGAAGAATTTTCTTTGAGGCAGAAAATTCGATTGGTAGTCTGGATGGTCTGTTAAATTTCTTATTTCAGTTCCCCAATGTATTCTTAATGTAAGCTACGATAACTTCGTGATTTGTCTTCTTCAGGGGCGGATCCAGAAGTTTTTGTAAGTGGGGTCAAGTTTCAACGGTCAATGTGAAAAAGTATCGTTTAAGCAGATGTGCCCATCTCCACATGAGTGGTGGTGCACCCCTCATATGCTATGGAGACTTTCCTCATTCCGAGAATGAGACCAGAACCCATTCAATTTATGCCGCCCCCCCCCCCCGTCTCTTAATTTTTCAATGGCTCAAACTGCGCCATGGATCATAAGCCTTCAAATTTTCATCATAAGTCATATAGTAGTTCTTTAGGCAGACAATGTTAACGGGAAAAGGTTCGCTCTGATTCCATGTTCAATTTTTTCGGATTAAAAAAAAAATGAAGTTATGTAATATTCACAGTAAAATTCTTGCCACAAGGGTGTCAGCTGACTCTTTGACCCTCCCCTAAATCCGCCCATGGTCTTCTGCTACCAGCAGTCAGTCTTTCAATCCTATCTGCCCCCGCTTCTCTTTCTTTCTCTCTGCTGATCTTTTTTTTTTTTTTTAATCATCAATCAGTATAACTTATGGCCTCATGACTGTTACGCATCTCAGCGATTCATCTTCGAAAAGGCACCACCTGCCCTGTCCATCGTAGTCAAAACGTCACGTCCCTCTCCCGCATCTAGACAGCGTGGCCACAAAGATTCGTAAACAAATCATCCGTTTCAAGTCTGCGCAGAAAGACACGAAAAAACAAACTTCGGGATTGGATCATAAGGTCGTTGCTTACGTAAAATCTTGTTTTAGACGTCTTCTGGGGATGGATTCTCGGCATCCATGTCCAACGAAACTTTTTTATTTTTTTACCAAACTTGAGAGATTTAACTTCACGCGCTTCTTGCGCTACCATTTCGTGTACACAAGGTCAACAGTAAGTCATCATTTAACGGTGAGTGATGATAAGTGGGTAAATGCGTCAGAAGCCGCAAGAGCAAGATTTGACACTTTTAAATTGGAAGAGATAAACTTATATGCAGTTCTATCGAGCCGAAAGAGCTTTTTATAAATAATTTTTTTTTTTTTTTTAAGCTGGAACATGCTTAAAGTTTTAAGTTACTCGGACGCATTCGACTCGGAAAAATTATTTAGCCCAGGGGTTCCCAAACTTCTCCGATTCGCGGCACCTTTTGAAGAATCGAAATTTTTTCACGGCACCCTAGTCCATCTCTATCATATAAACCCATTGAAACTATTAACACTTCGCGGCACCCCTCGCCCCTCCTCGAAGTACTCACTTTGGGAGCCCCTGATTTATCCAATTCAAATTCAACATTTGTGTTTTGTGACATTTAACATTACCGTGTTCTGATGTGAATCGAATAGATTCATCCAAAAGTGACAATAATGAATTTTTTTAACCGACTTCAAAAAGGAGGCGGTTATCAATTCGTACCGTATGTATGTTTTTTTTTTTTTTTTTTGTTTGTCCACTCACAGCGTCTCACCTAGTGAACCGATTTTGATGATTCTTTTTTTAATGAATAGGGGATGGCTCAACTTAGGTCCCATTACTTTGTTTGACCGTATATACCGAAGAAAAGTAATGGGTAAAAAACAGTAAATTTCATGCAATTTTCCTATTAAATGATTAAATATGAAACCCATTGTTATAAAAGTTAGGTGCCATATAACAGTAACATTAATAGTAATTGTAATGATAATTTCGAATAAAGGCTTCTCTGAAGCAAGCATCAAAGTTTCTTCAGCGTCATTGCTCCATAGTGGTGGTAAAGCTAACCTGGAAGCGAGGTGATGCAGTGATCAGGATCTGCTTGGCCTTCACAATACTATTTAGTTATATTTGCCTCAACTATATAGGATTGCATCACAAGCAACTGGTACGCTGTGAAATGCAAATTACTTAGGGATATTTAAATGGTTATAATTAAATTAACACACAAATGAATTCCAGAGAGGAACAAAGATAAATTTTTAGTGCCAATCGCTTAAAGTTTAAGGCGTGCTTATAGTTTTTTTTTAGTATGGAGCTTTTTTATGAAAAAAATAAGGTAAAGTTTCGTGATGGTAACTTCTTACTTTTGCTGAAATATCTACATTTACACTAAAAAGAATGAAATTAAAAAATTTTGAAAAAAAAATAGAACCGACTTCACAAAATTGCTCTTAAAAGTGAAAAATAATTTTATTCTTTAAACACCATCGCTAATACTTTTAAACATAATTTTTGAAGTTGGCGCAAAAACAAAAAGTAAAAGACAGTGTAACCATGCTTTGTTCCTTTTTTTTTCTTTTTTAGAAAATCATCCAAAGT
Source organism: Uloborus diversus (assembly GCF_026930045.1). Lineage (NCBI taxonomy): Eukaryota > Metazoa > Arthropoda > Arachnida > Araneae > Uloboridae > Uloborus > Uloborus diversus. The sequence goes on from NC_072738.1 coordinate 88,235,943, forward strand.
TACGAACGAAACATTGAGTTATGGCTGTGAATGATTTTATCTATCGTTTTTGCGCCAACTTCAAAAATTATGTTTAAAAGTATTAGCGATGGTGTTTAAAGAATAAAATTATTTTTCACTTTTTAGAGCAATTTTGTGAAGTCGGTTCTATTTTTTTTCAAAAATTTTTTTATTCAATAAACTGAATAAAAATTGCCATGATACTATACGCAGCCCTGAGCAGTGCAACCAGTCGGAATCGGACTGATTTTGGGGTTAATGAGTCGAAGTCGAAAGCCCTGATACTGTTGGGGGGGGGGGGGGGTCAACTAACCCCCTTGGCTTTAAAGATATGCATTTACCTAAAGTGGGAGGTGGGCGTGGTTTTTAATGTTTTCTGACGTTTTCAGATAAAATTTGCATTGAGCATACACTCTTTGCCCCCCCCCCGCCCCGCCCCAAGAAAAAGTCAGAATGACGGGCCAGTGTCAGAATCTGTCTTTTCCATCCGACTCCGCAGCCCTAGCTCTGTCTGAACTGCACTAAAATATCTTTATATTGCATCCGTCTGCAATATAAACATTTTTTAAAAGTAATTTTGTGCAACAGCTATTCTAAAGCGTCTATCCTCTCTAAAAAGATTAAAATAGAGCTGCTCCCTTGTGCGAATTAATGGAATCAATTTGGGAATTTTTAATTTTCGAATTTTTTAGGTTGTTCAATCTTTGTTTATAACAGCTATTTAGCCTACTAGTTGATTATGCGCTATAACCTCACGTTTCTCTGTCATAAATATTGTGTTTTGTTTAAGTGTTATAAATTTCTACATATTTTTGCTGTTTTTTCTCAATCCGGTCACTTTTTGTCTTTTTGTTAGCCATAGATATTTCTCCACGGAAGGGGTAGGCCATTGTGACTTAGAGTAAAAATCTGATTGCACAACAAAAGAAAAAAATAATTAAAATAATTTGTGCTTTGCTAAAAACATGGTTCACATATCAAGAATTCAAAGAAAAGTGCAGAACTCTAGTTGACTACATGCCCAATAGAGTGAAAACAGTGCTGGACAAAAGGGGGGGGGGATACTAGGTGGTGAATTTGATGATGTAAATAAAGGTGATTTTTAAAAAAATGGCTAGATTCCATTAATTCGCACAAGGATGTAAATTATAATTGGCTTTATTTCATACTATTTTCATTCTTGTGCCGTTTTTTTTTTTTTTTTTGCTATCCGGTTCCATGCAAAGGAAGAGGTAATTCGATTAAAAAAAAAAAAAAAAAAAAAAAAAAAAACACAAAATGAGGAAAAAAATTCGTTCGCCTGAGAAATTTTTTAAATGGGGCTGCCAAAGAAGCTACTCAGACGAATTAAATTTTCATGGAGTTATGAAGGTATGAATGACGTTACCTTGGCGGAAGACGGACACATTTTCTGTATTTACTAGCTGCGTGCCCGGCGTTGCACGGGCTACCTAAAAAATGTAAGAGCAGTCCAGTTGATGCTTTTGTAGTACACCGACACTAGTTTCTAACGCGTTAAGGAATAAATAAATGCGCGTAAAGCAAGGTTTGCAAAACACCAGTAAAACATATTTTTGCCAAAACACCTCATCAACGTTAATAATCGTTATCAATGATACAAGTTATGAGTACATTTTCAGTCAGCACAAAAGGGGAAAATATATGCATTATCAACTATAATCTTTACTCACGTTAAACTGAATTACATCTGATAGACTATATCGGAAATATTTATGCACAATAACAATCCGCTTTTTACATAAAATAGTCTACTACCCGGCGTTGCCCGGGTGTTTATTAATGCAACATACCACTCAGATAAATATTTGGATGGATTCTATCCACATGGTCGTACAAGAATTACATCAATCCGTTTTCCAGGTACAAACCCTCAAAGAACTCAAATAACTTGTAAATCACTCATTTACTTTACGACGTGCACGGTCCTCCTCGAAAATGAAAGTTATGTCATGTGACGCGTATTTAACAATCAGGCTTGAACCAAAAAAAAAAAAGTCACTGAAATTTTGCGGCAGATTGCGGAAAACCCCAAAAAGTAAACATTTTAAATCCCCTGATTACAGGAAAAGCCTCAAAATAAAAACAAGAATTTTACCTGTTCATATTCGAGAAAAAAAATGGCAACAGATCTTTCATCTCAATGATTTTCTTCACCCGCTATACATCTTAATAAAAGCATTGTTATGGAAAGTTGAGATGAAGCACTGAATAATAATTTGAATGGAGGAAAGCCTTCGAAAAATAGGGATTTGATTTTGAAATCTAAGAGTCATAATTAATAGTTTTTAATTGATATCTCCGCTAATTATTATCGGAGGATTATGTTAAATAGCCAAACATGAAGACGGGAAGATGACGAATCCATCGATACCTGGTTCGATGGTCAGTTCACTGTCGTTCGGGAGAAGAAGCTTGGACATAGATAGATAGATAGATACTCAGATTTTATATGTATAAGATTCCCAAGTTGCTTTAAATAGACAGATATTTAACTTTTAAAGCAGGTAGATATAATTTAAACAGTATTTGATTTTTTATGCAACTGTCAGTTACAATAACTATTTTTAAGGATACTCACGAGAGGGAAAAGTCGTTTTTTTAAGTGAAATATCTTATGGGAGGATTTTGAAATTTAGGTAAGTAAGTTTTTCGTGTGACGGGGAAAGTGACATAGTTGTTTTTTTAACTGTAGCCAAAATTAATGAAAAATAATAGTAATTATAAAGTTAGTTTTGTTAATACATTTAACAACTTAATTTCAAGGCTGAACCAAAGCAATCATATATTTGGATTTTGGGGAAATTTAAACTTTTCAAATAATGCAGGCTTTTGAAGATTTTAAAAACGTAATTTACATTGCAAAAGTTCAACCTTGAAATTAATTTTTAGCTTTTAACAACAAGTTAACTTTATACTGTTTGATCACGGATTGTATGTCAAACAATCAAACTTGGCAATCGGCCAAGTTAAGGCGTTTCCATCTGAATGAATCTAGCAGGGGAGAAGGAAAAATAGCGATGGGATTTTGATGTACGCGTTTCATAATTTCACTCGGGGTTTATTCATTTATTGTCTTAATTGAGAATTGAGGTGAAAATGAGTGGAAGCAAAATGAGTTTCTAAGGAAATAACAAAAAGAAGATAAAATGTTTTCATTTCGTTCGGAAATGTAAAAGCATAATGGTAAGCTCCAAATTTTGTTGCAAACAAAATAAATCAATTAATTTTTGAGTGAGAAAAAAGATTAAATATAGTTTTGATTTAAAAATTATTGCAGTGAATAAATTGTCATTTTAAAAAAACTGAGTCGAAATAATTAAGAGGCATACGCACACATCTATAGCAGAGAAACTACCATCCCTGAAAGGTAATAGACGCGTCCATTTCCCCCTGTAAACCGGATAACTAACCGTTTTGTAAACCGGCCTTTCCATACAATCAATGGTCAAACAGTAATTACTGTTATAATTAATTGTTTTTGGCAATTGTTAAAAAGTGGACTTTGGGTATTGTTTAGTTTTCTTGTTGTGTTTAATCTAATTTCTTCATTAAAATATACAGTTTTGTTATGAATATATTTAAGTCAGGCGCAGAAAGGACAGGAGTGTGGCGTGAGAGAAAATGTGCGGATGAAGTAACAGTTCAGAATGTTTCCAAAGGAAAAAGATACTTTTATCGTGTATTTTTATGACACACAATTCTTGATTTTTTTTTTTTTTTTTTTTTTACTTCGGCCTTGTTGACAGTGGAAAAAGACAGTGACCATTATTGCAAGAAATTGGCGAATGCCGCCAGTTACGAAATATTTTCGAAATTACTAATAAAAAGAAACCAGTCACAGTATAAACAAGCAGGGGCGGCATTTCAGCATTTCATTTCGGGGGTCGAGTTTTTTAAATATGTATTACCAGAGTGCGGTCCCAAACACACATTAGCTAACAGGAAGTGATCATAAAACCTGTGTTTATAATATATAATATTATAAAATTAGTGTTTAGTAACAATTAAAATTTTGATTCACTTTCTAATAAGTTATCATACAAAACAATTCAATACTAAAGTTATTATACCTTTCGGAAAAGTTTCAATGCGTGATTTTTGGAATTCGGGAGAGCAGGGAATCGTGTTACTAATTTATCAGTGCCCAGTGTCCTGCTGTTTTGCCAGTACAGCAAAATAAAAATGTTTTTTTTTTGCCCATTGTGCTTACAAAATAATTCCCTAACCTCCTAAAACATAAAAAAAAAACTTCATCTAATAGCTGAGCTGATTGGAATAGTTAAAATATAATTGAAGTAAAAAAGTTATGTATGAAAACACTTTTTATATCTTGCTCTTCAAAGGTACACAGGGAACTTAAAAAATTGTGAGGGGCTTAATTTTTCATCATTGAGTAATGTAGTCTCGTCGGCGCTCTCAGTGTCAATGGGATGTCATCTACCTCCTGCTGTGTTTTTCACTATTCCCGACTGATGAGTCCATAAAAAGGATGAAGCTGCAATCTCTGGATGTGATAGCCGGTCTGTCGGTATATTGCTTGTAATTTTCCTTGCCTCATGGTAAAAATTTTACTCATAATTGAAACGTTTTATTTTTTGTTTTCAAAATCCAATCCAGATAATATAGAGCCAATTATACAGAAAAATAATTATCATCAAAATCTTGTGTTAATTTCATTCGAAACTAAATCTATTATTTCATACAAAATATTAAAAAATCAATGTTTGACTTCACATCATTATGTGGATTTTGGGTCTTTTTTTTTTTTTTTTTTCACTTTTTTAAAATTGGCTCGAAGGAAGAATTTTTTTTTTTGAAGTTTCACGCTTGATCGAAATATACATCTACGTAAAATGTATTTTCAGTTTCAATTGTAGATTGAACTGTGGTAGTATGGTGCACAGATCAATTGTAGATTGAATTGTGGCTTGAATAGTCCGAAAATTAAGGGTAGCGGATTGAAGATGTTTTGATAGAGTAAAGCATTTTTCAAAAACTTTCCTCAATGTAAACAAATTGAATAAAAATTCAAACGAAGTCATGCATGCTAAATTGCATGAGCTTTTTCACCATTGAAAGAATCGTTTTGCAATAATTCTTCTAGTCGGCAAATCACTGCTTTGAAGTTATAGAGAAACGTTTTTATGGTTTTAACTCTTGAAGATCATCTTGTGTCACTCCGAGATTGCATAATTATAAATAGTACAGTAAAAATAGGGGTCGGACCCAAACATCCAAAAAAAAAAAAGCTAAACCTGGTGCAAATTGTTTATTACCCTCCCAATAAGAACAGGTAAAAAGTCCCACCCCATTGTGTGTCGGGTTTTGGAATGGGGGGCATCTAAAAATTGCAGTTTTGGGTATTTTTTCAGAATTTTTAGAATAAATTTAAAGTGAGAATATTATGTTATACTAAATTTCAAAGCATAAAATTAAAGGTGTTTGACCCCCAAGAGAGATGACAAAAACCCACAAATGCTACAGAGCCCCCTATCCCCGTAAAGCGAAGCAGTACCCCCGAACCCCCCTCCATACATTTCATATGGAAACATTATTTTATGCTAAGAAAATTGTTAGAAATCAAGTGTGTCCATTTTCCAAGAGCAATGGTGCACCTCCTCTCAAAGCTACAACACCCCCCCCCCTCTGCCAAATAAAATAAATCCTCCCCCCCCCCCCCCACCTTTTATTTCAAGTAGAAGTATTATTTCATGCAAATCTAAAATGCATAAATCAGGACTGTCCACCCCATAAGAACAGTAGCTCACGTCCCAAAACGAAATTATGTACTAAAATATTATCCTACCCCCCCCCCACCCCCTCTGATGGTGCACATTTGATTAAATGGCCAGAAAACTAACGCTGAACTGTTTTTTGCTTTCAAATGATTTCTCCTAAGCGTGTAACAAAAAGTCTTCGCTATCAAGATGTTTTTTGGAATCTAGATCCTCAGCAAAATCGTTATTGTTGCAGCTATGTCTAACACAGTTTGTGCATATAATTGAGCACTTCAGTCTACTTTTAGACTTTTCAAACATTCACTATATCCAATGAACCCCTCAGAGCAAGCACAAGATTTGAGACGCAGAAAGTCTTCTAGAGCAGAAGGGCTTTGCTGTTGTAATAGGACTTCATTTATATTTCTGTGGTGCTTTCTTTACACCCATCAAAAATGACACTAGCTTTCCCATACTTACAAGTGACCTACACGCTGCATTGCTGGCATATTTCCTTGAAACTTACATATCATTACCAAAAATATGTTCAAGCGGGTATCTTCCTTCTATTACATATGAGGCAGTGAGAAGCAAAGGGCAAAATTAAAAATTTGGAGATAACCAGTACAAATGGTTGGTGAACCTCTCCTATATCTTGGGACAAGAAATGGTCCTAGTAGACCTGGTAGTTGCTTCTATACAACATGATTTAGAAAAAAAAATCAATGAAAGTCTACCTAGGATCTTATCTTTAAACGCGTTTTATTCAAAACTTGAAAATGTCCACTTACATCCCTTTGCTTCTCACTGCCTCATATATGACACCAGCTGTTCGTTCTGTGATTTTGGATGAACCTTTTGCTTCAGATAATAGTACTTTAGCATACAAGATTTCTTTCCTTCTGAAACCAGATTCATCGAATACTGATGGAGGATCAGCGCATAACTCGTACCAGAAGTTTTTAGCAATTTGTTATTCCATCTTTACTGTTCATACCATTCGGTGTAAAAGATGGTTTGGGCTTACACATCTTTACAGATAGTAACTATTCTCGTAACAGAAGCTAAAGACATAAATGCTTACCTCCTTTACAAAGAAATGCCACAAAATTGTTTGACTTCAATATGATTTGATGTTACTACCCGAACGTTAAAGGTCGTATCGCAACTCACCTTATCATCAGCGAGCAATACCCATACCAACTTGAGAAGGAAGAAACTTCTGGGGCTTTAGAAACGGATTGAGATTTCCAAACTGGGAGACAAAAAGGTGTAAATATTTAGCATTCTATTGATGTATTGCTCATTGCTCTCATCAAGACTTGTTCTATCGTTGAATCACTACAGGTTCTAGACCACCTGAATTTGTCACTGCGTTAGATCGATGGATTGCTGATGTTTGATGTGATCAAATTTTTTTATCGCATAATGTACTCAAAAGTTTCAGATAGAGTTGCAAGTATATGTCCGCATATTTAGCATAATTCACATAACCAGCTGCGTAAAAGAGAGGTATAGCTTGGTGTTTGCAAATGAGAACTCCCACCGACTTAGAGGGTGCAGAATTGCAGCATTGCCCGTCTCACTATTGGCAATTCCGGTTTGTCCTACCCTTACGGTGATGGCAAAAGATTGTAGAAAAGTTGAAGTAAGTTAATCAAGAAGAAGTAGGGAAACTTTGGTCAATTTGGACTTTTTTTATGCTGCACAGGAAATTTTTTTTCCAGCGCTCTAAACAGTTTAATAACTCCAGTCACAAATAATTTGGTTACTGAGCTCGCTTAGATCTTTTAGAATTATCATTCTGACATTACCATATCATTGTGAGGCATTTTGTACTTCGGAAAATTTTAAGTCAGGGAAATTTTTTCGTGAACTTCACTGCAAATGTGCACTCACTGTGATTTTGGAATGTAAATTCAGGGTCCCCCCCCCCCCTCAAAGCGATGGCGCACCCCTTAAGTGTGACGGAGGTACCCATCAAGAATAAAAGTCCTCAATAAAGAAAGAAATACCCCTTGAAAAAACTACCTTAAAAATTCCAATGACGCAAAGCTGCTCCATGGACACCCCTCCCCATTCCCCCCCACCCGCCTGTACACCCCGGTTAATTAGATTTTTTTTTATGTGAGAGTTTATTGTTTTACTATTATAGAGTGGTTTCTGCGAGGTTTCAGAATTTTTTTTAAGTAATAGAAATTATTTTTATTTAAATAGAGGATTATTTCGTCTCCCCCCCTTCCCCCCAAAACCCGACGCGCAAAGTGCTGGGACTTTTTACCCCTTCTTGCTGGAAGGGTAAGAAGTAATTTGCAACAGGTTTCACTTTTTTTTTTTTTGGATGTTTGGGTTTGGCCATTTTTTGGCCTAATTTTACTGTACTAAAAGCCCCATAAAAGGTATTTATTGATATGTTTTTTTATTCAATAATCACATGCATTTTTAAGAAGTTTCTATGAAAGCATATAATGCATTGAGCAGCTCGAACGTGTTTCTAGCAGAAGAAAGCGATGAACGCTCATTAAATAAATATTCAATTAAAAATGAGCGTAAAAGTTAATGTAAAATATCAAGGATATTTCTTGTGAAAATCATGCAGCCACTCCACTTTGCACGCGCCTCTCATATTGGACATACCATCGTTACACTGGACACACAAGTATGAAATATTTAGCCTGTATTAAGAAATGTCTTCTTTAGTCAAAATTAACATCAGTTTTCTATGTTCAGAAAAGTCCAGAAAATACTTCATGAATTTCTAAGTCATTATCCAAATAACGAAAAACACTAGTCTGGGAACGTGTCGAGTTTCGTCAAATAGTTACTGAGAACCAGCGAAATTTTTTAAAAATGAACATTGATTTCCGACTAACATTAATTAAATTCACCCATTTTCTATCATTCTGCGCAAAACTTTTGGGGGTGCGACCGCCCCCTTTTGACCCCCCTATTTGCCGCCCCGGTAAACAAGGGAAAAAAAGGAATTCATATAATTTTACATGCTTTTACATTTAATTGTCTAAATCAGAATTTAACCTTAGATTTAACTTTTCAAAAACTTCATTTCGTTCCTTTTCCATGGATTGTTGAGACTGATTTATCCGCAACAATTTCTTTTATTTCAGTAAAATAAGTTTAAGCAAGGCTTCACTCGATCAAATGAAGCCTTAACGTATTATTTCTGTTGTAAAAAAGTGATGTCTTTTCAATCTTTAACGTAAAATTTCATTGATATGGTTAACCGATGTGTAGTACAGGGTGAATTGATGCCAGAATGGCGTACCAGATCTGTTTTTCAGGGAAAATAAATTCTCTTTTCAGGTAAAGCTGGTCCCAACTCAGGGTTCTCATTGGCGTTCACTTCTGGCAAAATGTACAAATTCATTTCTGAAGCACATTACGTCTTGTTAAATAAAAGTGAATAAATGCTATATTCAGTAGATTACCGCCCAATAGCCAGGGCTAAAGCAGAAATACATGAAATACACCGCCAGCTCAGCCATTTCCAGCCGAGGACTGCAGTTTCGTGCTTATTAGCACTCATCAGCCCGGCATAGGAAAGTGACTGAGCTGGAGATGGAAAACCTCTGAAGGAAGCCAAGAGTGCCAAACAAACTGGTAGCTAATATAGAATTAGCTCAGACCAGACGAGTCTTCAGCTCAGTCACTTTCCTATGCCGGACTGATCAGTGCTAATAAGCACGAAACTGCAGTCCTCGGCTGGAAATGACTGAACTGGCGGTGTATTTCATGAATAAATACTGTTTGCATTTTTAGGGTTTACGTAGGGCCTGATTACCGTACAGGCCGCCTAGGCCTGGGGCCCCATCTTCCTTAGGGGCCCCATTTTTTAAAAAAACTTATGCATTGCATTGAAAAATCAATATTTTTGTGAAAATAATAAAAATCCTCTTTTAAATAAATGTTAAACATTATTTAGAGAATATTGTATTTTTTGCATAACAACAATAACTGGTTTGAAATTAATGAAAAACAATATAATACTCGAATTTCAGGTAAACAATATAAAGTTATAAAACCAAATAAAACGATTATTAAAAAGCAATTCTTTTACTTGGCACCGCGGCTGTTTAATGAACTAACGGAAGATGTTAGGAATGAGAAGAACTTCAAAAAATATAAACAAGGGGTCAATGAATATATACAAAATAACGACATTCTATCAATAATTAACTTTTAGCTGATAAAATATACTGACTTGCCAACCGGGGGGGGGGGGATTTTGTATTGTATTTTTTATACTATTGAATGTTTCAATGCGAGTTATTGTGTTATTGTTTCTGGAGTCAAACAGTCCAATAATTGTTCTGTGTAAAATTTTTACTACTTGTGTAAAATTAATTTGTAAATATTACTGCTAATACATATTTGTGTTTGTACTCCATACTAAACCAATTAAAAAACACTGCGGACAGTGCCTTTGGCGCTCTTTAGTGTTGAATTTACTACTAACTCGTGTTGAACTATAGTCGAGATTTTCTTAATACTTTGTTATGACGTTTGTAATTTATGTTTTATAATTTGTAAGTTTTTTAACTTTACTTTATTTTATTTTGCTTACTGTTATGTATGTGAATTTTGTTTTGTTAATAAATCTTATATATATATCTTATATATTTTGCTTTGACTTAAACTTAAAATGATAGAATAGAGAGGGAGCCTCCAAAGCATTGTGGGCCTTGGACCTCACTTTTAGTAAGTCGGTCCCGGGGTTTACATCTAAATTTTTTGAGACATTTCGTGTGAGTTGATATTGAGAAGGGTTTAGAAAACATTATTCTTCCTCTAAATAAATAAATAATAATTAAAAAAAAATAATGTCTAAGAAGGAATCCTTGCTGTTGATAAATTATATAGTATTTTACTGCAGATTTAAAGGAGGTATTTGATGGCATAATCGTGTAGATTTCAACAATAATCGTTTTATTCTCACAATATCGATAAGACTGCAATACATATTTTCTCTTCGGATATTATTTCGTTAGGTACGTCACTTGGCTTGGTGAGTTTTCTCTCTAGCATCGTGAAAACTGAAAAATTGCACTTACATCATCGTCGGCAAAAATTAAAAAACAAAGTTTACATCGTCATATGTGCTAGGACTCGACCGATGCATCGGCGCCGATGGTTCAACAATTTAGCCATCCGCATCGGCAACGGCGGCCGATGCTAACTTGCAGGAAACATCGGCCCATTGGCCTTAAAAAAATGTCGAAAAGCCGATGGAATTGGCCGATGTTTTTGAAAAAAAAAAAGACCTTTGTTGTTTTACTTTTTAATACAAAGTAAAGGGAGTTATAGTTTTCATATAAAATTGTTTACTTAAATTTCAGTATGAATTTCTATTTTAGTCACCCCTGAAAGAGTTTTTTTATACAGCATTCAGGTACCAAATAAATTAATTGTTGCGTTGTTTCTTGCGGCTGGATGTACGTATCTCTCATAATTCATAACTCAAAAATGGTAAACTGTAGAAGGCTAAATTTTCGCATGTGGGGTGTGCGTACGTTCCAGTTGTGAACTTCACTTTTTGTTTTCCATCAGGTGTTCTAAAAAGCCTATTTACTCATTTTTTGCGGCTATTAATTACTTATTTCAATGCTAAACTAATATAGCGTCTCAGACTGACGATCATTTGGTGATATATTGCCGAATTGGAGACTATGGAAATAAATATGATATGGCGAAACCGTTTTTCTTTCATTTTGTTAGATTCCAGTTGAAACGACGGTAATTTTTAATTTTTCGATATTTGTAATATGAATCACAGTAATGTAGTCTTTTCTGTATTGCTTCGGCGGAGCTACAAGTTTGAGGCCCGTCGAAATACATTTTGGGGCCCTATTTCTCTAGCGCAGAAGTTGTAAAACATTTATCATAAGCATCTTTGTAACTCCTACGGTTCCCCTATTGTTATGTGGCCTCTCGCGCAATTGCAACATCCGCTATATTATAAATCCGCCACTGCACGTCAAAACAAACTCGGGTGCAAGTTTTAAAAGGGTTTTCCTGGCTCAAAGTTTATGATTATTTTGAACTCCATTTTTTACGATTATTTTTTGTATTTCCGAGAACACTTGCGTGCCCCTCCTCAAAATCGAACAATTTCTGAAACTCTAGTTGTACTTCTGAGTTGTTTAAAACTAACACCATTCATAAAATTAGAGATTTTTTTTTTCAAGCTTTATCTATTGTTGTCAGAAACTGATTAAAGACGTTTTGAATGGAAACATAATTCGGAAACCAAAGGGACTTTTGAATTTTTTCTTCGAAAGTGCTGAAGTAGATTCAGAAACTCTTCCGAAGCGTTGGTGGTAGCGGTTCTATATTAAAAAAATGAGGCCGAAGTTTAAAGTTGTGAGTCACTCCAAAATCAGAGGGTGACCCCCCTAACCCACCCTCGTCGTTTTAAGCACTTCTTAAATATTTAGCGATTATTTATTTTGGTCAAGAAATATCATCTTGCGTATTTCTTATACTTGTTTCACCTATATTTCGTAATGCGCCATCTTTTTTGCATCATTAATAGCGATCGATTTTTTTTCTGTTGTAAGTAACTATATATATATATATATATATATATATATATATATATATATATATATATATATATATATATATATATATATATATATATATATATATATATATAAAATAAATGAATAAGTTATTTTCATTTTCATCATATTTTTAATAATATGTTATAGAAAAGTTTCTTAGGATTTTCTATTATGCAATTTTTTAAATTTCTGAAAATTATTGTTAAATTTCAAAATTTAATTTGAATTTGTTTGTAGTGCTTCATAAGAGATTAAACAATCAAATTGTTCAATATTACGTGTAAAAACATCAGATGGGGCCGTGGTAGCCTGATCGGTAAGGCATTGGACTCGGGACCGGAGGGCCTCGGGTTCGATCCTCGCTGGTCGAAGACCCACCGTCGTCATTAAAGGGGACTGGGCGACGTTAAATATGCTCGTGGTCTCAATGTCCTCCAAGTGAAACGATACCTCTGGGGGGCTAGCACCAGGTAGCTATTAGCTCTTGGACTAGACTAGCGTCTAGGGTGAAACCAGCTTCGCGCGCACTTCGCTCCTCCTCGATGACGTATGTCCATGACGTCATATGCAATTGAACTCTGGGAAAATCGAATCTCTGTTTACTTTCTGCACCACGATCCTAATATGAAAGATGGATAGTTCTGATGATGAAAAAAAACGGCCCTTTTCAGGGCCACCTCACCACAAATTCGTTTGTAGCACATGCGAAAAGCCTTTCACCTCAAAATTTAATTTAGAAAGGCATATGAAAAACGTGCATTATCTTTCAACGGAAGAGCGAGCACTCAAAGATCCGCCAGTTACTTCAGAATCAACATCTTCACAAAATAAATATTTTTGTGCGGTTTGCGGAAGATCTTTTGCTTCGCGTTATGCTTTGCGAAGGCATCAGAAGAATGTGCATGGCGGATTGGAAGAGTCTCCTATACCAAAAATTGCAAAGCCATATCCATGCACTCACTTAGGATGCTCAGCCCAATTTCTTCATGAGAAGAATTTAAAAAGTCATGAGCGGGAGAAACATAATGCTCAAAATCATAAATTTAAAAAAAAATGTCCGTTATGCAAAGAATCCGAAGTAAACATAAATCAACATTTTATGGACAGGCACGATATCCATGTAATTTTTTCAGAACATGATTTCGACACCTTTTCTGCTTTCGAAACATGGAAATTAGGATTGGAAAAAGAAACACGGTCTTTTTTCCGCAAATACAGAAGTGAAAATACTAGTGCTAATGGTAGTACGATATTTTATTATAAGTGTCACAGAGCGGGAGATTTTGTCTCACGAAGCAAGGGAGAAAGACATTTAAAATTAACAGGAAGTAACAAAATCAATGGATTTTGCCCTGCAGCAATAAAATGCATTAAAACTCTAGAAGGTAAATGCAAAGCCTTTTTTACTGAAACACATGTAGGTCACAGCTGTGATTTGGGCCACATAACATTGACCAAAGAAAACAAATTCGAATTGGCCACCAAAATAGCTTCAAAAATACCTTTTGAGGTTATATTAGATTGTGTCCGATCAAGTGTCAGTGACAAAGGACTAGAAAGAATGCATTTGTTAACCCGAAAAGATCTACACAATGTTAAAAAATGTTTTAATTTATCGTCCACTGCTGTAAAACATGAAAATGATTATACGAGTGTGAACTTGTGGGTAAAAGAGCAAGAGAACTCTGAAAGTCCTTGCATTTTATTTTTTAAGACTCAAGGTGAGATTTCTGAAGAGTATCCTTTTCTTGGAAAAGAAGACTTTGTGCTAATTATCATGACAGAAGCACAGAAAGAGTTATTTCATAAATTTGGAACAGACTGCATATGCTTGGATAGTACGCACGGACTTAATGCATACGGATTTGAATTGGTAACCCTGATGGTGATTGATGACCTTCGTCAAGGGTTTCCTTGTGCATTTATGTTTTCAAGCCGTTGTGACCAGCCTGTGCTACAAATCATGTTTAATGCAGTGAAAATGCAGACTGCTCCTGTGGAGTGCCAAGTCTTTATGTCGGATATGGCAGAAGCATTTTTTAATGCTTGGTCTGTTGTAATGCCTGTGCCCAAAAAACGTCTTTTCTGTGCTTGGCATGTGGACCGTGCATGGAAAAATAATCTAAAGAAAATTATTTCTCCTAAAAAGAAAGTAGAGACCTACAAGCTGTTGAAGTATCTGCTGCAGGTTAGGGAAGAAAACACTTTTAATGTATTATTAGTAGCAACCATTGAAAACTTGCTGAATGATCCTGATACCAAAGAATTTGGCCTGTATTTTCAAAGTACTTACTCTAACAATACAGAACAATGGGCGTATTGCAAAAGAATCCACTGCGGATTAAATACAAACATGCATCTGGAGAGAATGCACCGGACATTAAAATACAACTATCTTCGAGGAAAGAATGTGAAGAGACTAGATAAAGCCATAAATGGTCTAATGAGCTTTTTACAAGACAGAGTTTTTGACAGAATTATCGTACTCAATAAAGGGAAACTAACCAGAAAATTGGTAGATTTAAGAAACCGGCATAAAAAAAGCTTAAGTTGCCAGTTCACTTTCATTGTATCACCCGAAAATAGTGCTAATTTTATAATTACTTCATCTGATGGGACTGAACTTTACATTGTCATAAAAACTGAGAATAATTGTTTGTGCCGTCTGAGATGTGATAAATGCAATGAATGCATTCATTCCTACATATGTACATGCATAGATTCCTCTATACGATGGAATATGTGCAAACATATACATTATATTTGCTCTCATAAGCACGAACTTATCAGTGATGTCGAACGAAGTAACCATTTATCTGAAAAGTTAAATGCTGTTCTGGAAGAAGAACTGGTTATTGACCTTGAACCAGAGCAAGATATTTTAGTCAAAGAAGTATGCAAACGCAAAGAATCTCATGTTTACAATTTGGATACTGTCAAAAATGAGTGGAAGGAAAAATTTTCTAAACTCATAGATTCGATAGAAACACCAGAGCAATTAGAACTAATAGGAAATTCTTACAAAGCACTACTTCCAAAGGTAAACGCTATTATAAATCAAAATACATTGTTGTCATTTCCATCAACTTCATACTCCAATTCACCAGCAAATAAAAATATTGTACCGCAAAGAAAATTTGTATGTAAAAAGAAAAAGAAGTCATCCACAACTATTTCAACAAATGGGGCGGAAGATGCAGAAAAAATAGCTCTGCCCTTAATCCTTAACTATAAAAGCATGCAACATAATCTTTAAATTTGTGATCCTTTACTGTGTAACTTAAAAAGTTATAATATTTGTTGAATTTTTTACAGTAATTATTTTCAGCATTATTCTATTACTCAAGTGCAGTAATTATTTTTATTCATGCAAGTTTTTTTTTTCTTTTATTTTCTTCTCTGGCTGCTATCTCAAAACTTATCATTTCAATATTTAGATTAGTATTCATTGAATTTCAATAAACCAGTAAGCTAAAGTATTGAAGAAGTTTTTGTAAAATTGTCATCATAATTCATTTTGAAATGTTCTATATTTATTCTCACCATTTGTTGTTATTCCCACTTTTATGTTCCATATTATAAACTGGATTTGTACAGACTTAATTGCTTTAATTTCAGATTACCGTTTCCAAAATTTGTAATTGCTCTTATTTTCTATGTCCTTAAAAGTATCTGATGCAATTCCCAGATAGTTTGTATATAATATTGGTATATGGTTCTTATTGCAATGGAAACATTATCTCCTTTAATATTATCAGAAAGGATGTTTTTTTGCCCCTTATTTATGCATAACTTTAGCTTTTCAACCCTCACATTTATTGAAAAATGCCTAGACTTGTACATAAATATATATATATGATGTCTAAATGTGGTAATTAGTCATGTACCAGATAGTTAAAAATGTATTCAAAATCCTGTCCGAGTGTAAAATTTGTCACAGAATATAATCCCAGCCGGGTAAAGGAACTATTTCTGTAAAAATTTCATCAGCGGTGAAAATCAAGAATCTTAAAAGAATTTTTTGCTAAGTTCTGGGGAGAGTTGGGAGAAATGGGACAGCGCTGCAATTATGCTTTTTTTTAAAGGTGAAAAATTATTCCCAGCCAGCTCGGTAGATGTAGGAGCAAGGATCTAAAGCTGCTACTGCATGGGCTGGAAATAGTTTTTTGCATTTTATTTCAGCATAAATGCAGCACTGGCCCATTCTTCCCGACTCGCCCCTACCAACAAAATTACACATCTTTACAAACAGTCAACAGATAATTTAGTTTCGCTTTCTTTCAAAGAATTCCAAGAAAAACCAATATTTAGAATTAGACAAACCTCGAATCAATAACAAGAACTGGTATTAAATGAAAAATAGGCTACTAACAAAGTCAGTTCATCTCTTTAAGTGCTATGATGCGACACACGTCAACCATTTTACCCCTTTCCTTCTTAATTCGGGGGTTAAAAATTGACTTTTTAATTTTCGAAATGATATTTCATAATTTCTATAAGAAATAAATTCTTTTCCCTTGGATGACGCCCCATAAAAGAATTACTGGATCCGACCCGAAATCGGTGCTCACTGCATTAATGTTAAAAAGCAGTTTTGATTTCATGTTTTCGTGGTGAACTAGCTTGCGTTTGATGAGCGACAGGTAACTAAGCGATTAAAATAATGACGTCACCTCAGATGCTTTAGCATTAGCTGATGTCATTCTGTCACATGATTAACCGAAAAGTCGTGCTCGTCGAACGCAAGTTATGAAGGCAACAGTTTTGAATGTGAAAACTCATATTTTTTAAACTCTTATTGTTTTTATGCTTCTTATAACCCGCATATAGAATGAATAGTGTCACAACCACCTGCATGTTATTCTTACAGATGCCATATACCATATTATGCCAAATACTAAATTTTCAGTAAAAATTTATTAATATTTGTATATTCATAATTAATATTTGTATTTAATGTAAAATAGAAAATGTTTCAGTATATTTACTGTCTTTCCCTTATTCTCTATTCTTTATGAAGAGAAGTTGATATGTTATGAAAAAAGAGGGAATTTCGAATGATAAAAGAGTTGTTGAAAAGTAATCTAATTTCATTAGTAAAGTCAGACAAAAAATAAGACATTTTATTTTTTCACCCTGAAAGAATGTTACCTGATTGAAAACAAATACTGTTGACAAAATATTTTTATGATGTAAATAACCTGACGAAAAATCAGCATGTCAATAAAATAATTTTTACAATTACTGCCTGTTTTTTGTAGGTTGTTCATTTCACTCCATGTTACTTTAAATTTTAAAAATGTTGCCTTTTGCTACCATTCTTTCTTTTTAAACAATATTTCCTTTACTTTGTACCGATAAGTAAAAAAGAAATTTGTTCAATATGAGTCTAAATGGTTTGTATGTACTTTTTAAAGATATGCATTCTTTGGTACAGGACGAGGTACCACTCTACTGCAGGGTTTTCAGTTCAAGTTTTACATTGAGTTATCTACCCTCCTACCTGCGAAAAAAAATCCCCCTGTGTGGATTATTTACAAATAATCTTAATTATTTTATTACCGCCTGAAAAAACCTAATAAAATAAAATATACCCTAAAAAGGCCCAATAAAACCAGTAAACACTAGTTTTATGTGACATTAAGAAGTTACCATACATTCCACTGCAAAATATTTTAAAGCATTTGTAAAGAAATTTTTTTTAGGTGTTTGAAATTGCTGAATATAAAAAGCTAAAATCTTGTCAGCACTAGGTGCCATATGGGCACATCCATGGGGTGGGGGGGGGGAGAAGGGAAGTAGGGGAAAAAGGACAGTTCTGCGACAGCCGGCGCAGCCCGCAGCCAGCTGCGCCGTCCATCTCCCCGATTGCGCCTCCCACTCCCCCTCCGACCTTGGGGTTGACCTTGGGGTTGACCCTCCCCACGACCGGGGCCGCCGCGAGAACCCGTAGAAGGTGACGAGGGTTTTTCCCGCGTTTTAGATATTTTTCCCGCGTTTTCGGACTTAGAATATTTTGAACTTGTTGTCATGGTATCCACAAAGTTTTTACTTTTTGGATGGCAACACTTGTTTGAGTTTCGGTTTTGGAATGGCAACACTTGTTGTCATGACAACCAGAGTTTTTAGTTTTCGGTTGGCAACACTTGTTGCTATGTTTTAACTTATGCTATGTTTAACGTCGGTGGCGCCATCTATTGAGAGGTTGATTTTTTATTTCCGGACTTTGAATATTTCTGCGAATTTAATTATTTTTATTTTTACAGAGTGTTGAAGTTGGGAATCGAACACCCAAACTTTGAGTTAGCAAAAACGTATGCTAACCACTATGCTATATTTTTCATTACTCTTTCAGTCTTAATGTGAATCTGTACCATGACAACGAATATTACAATTAAATTAATTTTAAAACCATCAGTTAATTTACTCTTTAGTACTAATCATGGCATATCATTAACTGAATTTCAGCTCATAATTGAAACTATCATCATTATTATTATTTTTCATAATAACAAAGTTTTCACTTAAGTAAAGATTTATTTAAATACAACCCATTCGAGATTTTAGATTTGGTTCAATGCTTTGTGGACTTGAAATATATTTTAAACTTTGATTTTCTTTTTCATGCATTTCAAACTTTATCATTTTTATTTTTTCTAACTTGTTAAATTTTCTTTTTTCTTTGTCAAATTTACAAATATTTTTTCTAACTTGTAAAAATTTCGAAGAAATAATTTTCTTAACTAATTTTTTTTTGACTTTCATACAACAAAATATTTTTTCTTACTTGTTAAATTTTCAAAGAAATAATTAACTTAAATATTCTTTCACACATTTTGAACTTTAACGTTTTTTCCTGTCATTTAGCACTTTGATTTTTTTTTTTTTCACTATTTTAGCGTTTTTCAATTATTTTCAGTCTTTAACTATTTTCTTAACTTTTTAGTCTTTAACTAATTTCAAGCATTTCAGACTTAGATTATTTTTTCGTGATTTCGATTTTTTTTTTTTTAGTATATTTTAGAGTTTGATCATTTTCTCGCTTGTTTTTACTTTATCGTTTTTTTTTTTTTCCCGATATTTTTAAACTTAGAAATTTTTCACAAGTAGTGACAGGAATCGAACCTTCAAATTTTTCAAAACGTTATCATGTCTTCAATTTTTGCAATCATGTCAAACTTGCAATCAATTTACTCGTAGTAGTAATTAACACTTATCATTAACAAATTTTCTCAGATTTTAAAAAAATCAACTTAATTAATTTTTTCCAGTAAGCAAATTGCGCACTCAAGTTACATTCCAACACTGCATATATGTTTCAAGAGTTTCATTGAATTTATCACATTCCATTTAATTAACTCTAATAATTACTTTTTCATTAATACTTAACTTAATCATTTTATCATACATTTATTCCAGTTACAAAATTATGCTTAAAAGTTATTTATTTTTCTTAGCACAAGAGATTTTAACATGTTCCTACTAAAATGCTTTTCACTCTAGTTTGAGTTTACTAAAATAGCAACTCATTTACGATTTAGATTCATTTAATCGTCTTTGATTCTTTTTTCATTGTTAATATTTTAAATTATCACATACGTTATTATTTTTATACATTTATCCATTTAATTTTCGAAAATCTACAATCAATTTACTTTTCGTATTAATTAACACTTATCACTATCAAATATTTTCATGAATTTTAAAAAATTATCTTCTTAAATAATTTTTTACTGTAACCAAATTTCCCACTCAAGTTATATTTTATCACTACATATGCTTTTCATGAGTTTCACTTAATTTATCGCATTTCATTTAATTAACTCTAATAATTATTTTTTATCATCGATATTTAAGTTAATCATATTTTCCTTTCTTTATTTTTTTTTCATGCAAACACTCTTGATGGAATAAAACAAAATTTTCAACTTTCATGAATTAAATCCCCTCTGAATATTTTATTTTACTTTACCATACTTTACTATTTTACTTACTGCGTTTTACTATTTATCATTCATTACAGCTTTTCCAAAATATTACTTTACAACCAACCAATTTCATTAACAGAATTTTCATTACAATTTATAAATTTCACTTTTATTTAATTATTTTTACCTACGGTAAAATAAAACACATAACACAAAAATGTTAAACATCAATGAAGTACCCAAGAAATGTTAAAATTATAAGTCGAGTATCAAAACTTCATGTCAGCAAATTTTAAAAATAGACTTACCGAAAAATAACTTCTACTGAAATTCATTTCAAAACTTGGAATCAATTTACTCTTAGCATTAATAAACACTTATCATTAAGAAATTTTCATGGATTTTAAAAATCAACTTATTTAATTTTTTTCCAGTAAGCAAATTTCGCACTCAAGTTACATTTCATCACTTTATATGCTTTTCAAGAGTTTCATTTAATTTATCACATTTTATTTAATCAACTCTATTAATTATTTTTTTGATTAGTATTTAACTTAGTCATTTTATCGCATAGTGTTTTACTTTATTATTTTTTTTTTCATACAAGCACTCTTGTTAGAATAAAACAAAATTTTCAACCTTCATGAATTAGAATCACTTTGGCTATTTCATTTTCCCAATAATATTTTACTTTAACAACTAATTTCTTTAACAAAATCGATATCATTTATTTTAGTCTTTATCCTTTTCGAACGATACATTCAAATGGACAGCTATACGTTAAATTAAGAAACTTAATCTAAATTTTGACAAATTAAGTTATAGCTAAATACTGACTAAAATTAAGTACAAAAGACTAACCTTTTTGGGGTGAAATCCCTCAAGTACCAGCTATCGCGAAGTTATTTAAAAACAGTGAATGAAATTGTAATAAGTGGATTGTTAATTATAACTCAATCTCACAAAATTACAATTACATGCATGTTTTATTTGAAATCGCTGCATACGGCTGGCTGCCCATCGTCAATTTGCAGAACGCATGCCGTGATATCGCAAATCAACTCGGCTGTTGAAAGAAACTACCGTAATCCCACAGCACTTCGGATCGTCCACACACACGCATCGAGGCGAATTGAGAAAATGACTTTATCAATATTGCTATCTACCCCTTTACCGATAACAGATAACAAACCCCACGTGCTAGTATTATTCACCACCTGGCCTACGTCTTTCAAGTGATGTCACTGTTTCTGACCAATTAAAATTAGTTCACGTTTCTCAAATATCAAGCACATAGATCGGCAATAGCCTGATGTCAGGTT
>NC_072738.1:88257611-88404284 GCF_026930045.1 Uloborus diversus
GTTCACTTCTGGCAAAATGTACAAATTCATTTCTGAAGCACATTACGTCTTGTTAAATAAAAGTGAATAAATGCTATATTCAGTAGATTACCGCCCAATAGCCAGGGCTAAAGCAGAAATACATGAAATACACCGCCAGCTCAGCCATTTCCAGCCGAGGACTGCAGTTTCGTGCTTATTAGCACTCATCAGCCCGGCATAGGAAAGTGACTGAGCTGGAGATGGAAAACCTCTGAAGGAAGCCAAGAGTGCCAAACAAACTGGTAGCTAATATAGAATTAGCTCAGACCAGACGAGTCTTCAGCTCAGTCACTTTCCTATGCCGGACTGATCAGTGCTAATAAGCACGAAACTGCAGTCCTCGGCTGGAAATGACTGAACTGGCGGTGTATTTCATGAATAAATACTGCTTGCATTTTTAGGGTTTACGTAGGGCCTGATTACCGTACAGGCCGCCTAGGCCTGGGGCCCCATCTTCCTTAGGGGCCCCATTTTTTAAAAAAACTTATGCATAGCATTGAAAAATCAATATTTTTGTGAAAATAATAAAAATCCTCTTTTAAATAAATGTTAAACATTATTTAGAGAATATTGTATTTTTTGCGTAACAACAATAACTGGTTTGAAATTAATGAAAAACAATATAATACTCGAATTTCAGGTAAACAATATAAAGTTATAAAACCAAATAAAACGATTATTAAAAAGCAATTCTTTTACTTGGCACCGCGGCTGTTTAATGAACTAACGGAAGATGTTAGGAATGAGAAGAACTTCAAAAAATATAAACAAGGGGTCAATGAATATATACAAAATAACGACATTCTATCAATAATTAACTTTTAGCTGATAAAATATACTGACTTGCCAACCGGGGGGGGGGGATTTTGTATTGTATTTTTTATACTATTGAATGTTTCAATGCGAGTTATTGTGTTATTGTTTCTGGAGTCAAACAGTCCAATAATTGTTCTGTGTAAAATTTTTACTACTTGTGTAAAATTAATTTGTAAATATTACTGCTAATACATATTTGTGTTTGTACTCCATACTAAACCAATTAAAAAACACTGCGGACAGTGCCTTTGGCGCTCTTTAGTGTTGAATTTACTACTAAATCGTGTTGAACTATAGTCGAGATTTTCTTAATACTTTGTTATGACGTTTGTAATTTATGTTTTATAATTTGTAAGTTTTTTAACTTTACTTTATTTTATTTTGCTTACTGTTATGTATGTGAATTTTGTTTTGTTAATAAATCTTATATATATATCTTATATATTTTGCTTTGACTTAAACTTAAAATGATAGAATAGAGAGGGAGCCTCCAAAGCATTGTGGGCCTTGGACCTCACTTTTAGTAAGTCGGTCCCGGGGTTTACATCTAAATTTTTTGAGACATTTCGTGTGAGTTGATATTGAGAAGGGTTTAGAAAACATTATTCTTCCTCTAAATAAATAAATAATAATTAAAAAAAAATAATGTCTAAGAAGGAATCCTTGCTGTTGATAAATTATATAGTATTTTACTGCAGATTTAAAGGAGGTATTTGATGGCATAATCGTGTAGATTTCAACAATAATCGTTTTATTCTCACAATATCGATAAGACTGCAATACATATTTTCTCTTCGGATATTATTTCGTTAGGTACGTCACTTGGCTTGGTGAGTTTTCTCTCTAGCATCGTGAAAACTGAAAAATTGCACTTACATCATCGTCGGCAAAAATTAAAAAACAAAGTTTACATCGTCATATGTGCTAGGACTCGACCGATGCATCGGCGCCGATGGTTCAACAATTTAGCCATCCGCATCGGCAACGGCGGCCGATGCTAACTTGCAGGAAACATCGGCCCATTGGCCTTAAAAAAATGTCGAAAAGCCGATGGAATTGGCCGATGTTTTTGAAAAAAAAAAAGACCTTTGTTGTTTTACTTTTTAATACAAAGTAAAGGGAGTTATAGTTTTCATATAAAATTGTTTACTTAAATTTCAGTATGAATTTCTATTTTAGTCACCCCTGAAAGAGTTTTTTATACAGCATTCAGGTACCAAATAAGTTAATTGTTGCGTTGTTTCTTGCGGCTGGATGTACGTATCTCTCATAATTCATAACTCAAAAATGGTAAACTGTAGAAGGCTAAATTTTCGCATGTGGGGTGTGCGTACGTTCCAGTTGTGAGCTTCACTTTTTGTTTTCCATCAGGTGTTCTAAAAAGCCTATTTACTCATTTTTTGCGGCTATTAATTACTTATTTCAATGCTAAACTAATATAGCGTCTCAGACTGACGATCATTTGGTGATATATTGCCGAATTGGAGACTATGGAAATAAATATGATATGGCGAAACCGTTTTTCTTTCATTTTGTTAGATTCCAGTTGAAACGACGGTAATTTTTAATTTTTCGATATTTGTAATATGAATCACAGTAATGTAGTCTTTTCTGTATTGCTTCGGCGGAGCTACAAGTTTGAGGCCCGTCGAAATACATTTTGGGGCCCTATTTCTCTAGCGCAGAAGTTGTAAAACATTTATCATAAGCATCTTTGTAACTCCTACGGTTCCCCTATTGTTATGTGGCCTCTCGCGCAATTGCAACATCCGCTATATTATAAATCCGCCACTGCACGTCAAAACAAACTCGGGTGCAAGTTTTAAAAGGGTTTTCCTGGCTCAAAGTTTATGATTATTTGGAACTCCATTTTTTACGATTATTTTTTGTATTTCCGAGAACACTTGCGTGCCCCTCCTCCAAATCGAACAATTTCTGAAACTCTAGTTGTACTTCTGAGTTGTTTAAAACTAACACCATTCATAAAAATAGAGATTTTTTTTTCAAGCTTTATCTATTGTTGTCAGAAACTGATTAAAGACGTTTTGAATGGAAACATAATTCGGAAACCAAAGGGACTTTTGAATTTTTTCTTCGAAAGTGCTGAAGTAGATTCAGAAACTCTTCCGAAGCGTTGGTGGTAGCGGTTCTATATTAAAAAAATGAGGCCGAAGTTTAAAGTTGTGAGTCACTCCAAAATCAGAGGGTGACCCCCCTAACCCACCCTCGTCGTTTTAAGCACTTCTTAAATATTTAGCGATTATTTATTTTGGTCAAGAAATATCATCTTGCGTATTTCTTATACTTGTTTCACCTATATTTCGTAATGCGCCATCTTTTTTGCATCATTAATAGCGATCGATTTTTTTTCTGTTGTAAGTAACTATTTATATATATATATATATATATATATATATATATATAAAATAAATGAATAAGTTATTTTCATTTTCATCATATTTTTAATAATATGTTATAGAAAAGTTTCTTAGGATTTTCTATTATGCAATTTTTTAAATTTCAGAAAATTATTGTTAAATTTCAAAATTTAATTTGAATTTGTTTGTAGTGCTTCATAAGAGATTAAACAATCAAATTGTTCAATATTACGTGTAAAAACATCAGATGGGGCCGTGGTAGCCTGATCGGTAAGGCATTGGACTCGGGACCGGAGGGCCTCGGGCTCGATCCTCGCTGGTCGAAGACCCACCGTCGTCATTAAAGGGGACTGGGCGACGTTAAATATGCTCGTGGTCTCAATGTCCTCCAAGTGAAACGATACCTCTGGGGGGCTAGCACCAGGTAGCTATTAGCTCTTGGACTAGTTCCAAATTCTCATTAACTGTTCGATCCGGAGATGGTGCTGCCATCTATCGGTAAATAAAATAATGGAGGCAAGGCACTTAGTATGCTGTCCTCTACATAAATACAGTTGTAGTCAGTTGTGACTCTGAATAGGAATAGGAAAACATCAGATCAAGTAGTATATGTATTCAGTTATTAACTTGATGTAAATATTGAGTTTGTTTATTGTGGCTGCGTTTTAAGAACCTCGCTCTTTTCGTGGATATTTCCTTTTTTTTCGCAAAATTTATGTCACGATTATAGCTTTTATGAAAAATGCCAAACTTTTCCTTTCATAAATTTTAAATAAGTATAAAAATATTCCTATTATGATTTAATATTGTAACTTATCTGTTCCCTTTTTTGTTTAATTTGATGACTAAAAAACGTCTACGTGCAATCTTTCCACTTTAATTGCGTAATTTGTTGACGGTTTCATAGTTTTATTCTTTTTTTCTTTTGCATGATTAAACAATATAATTTTATGTTTTTTAACGATGTTTAGTGTACCTAAATCCATACATTATTGCAATATTACTGAAATCTTAGTAATATGTTCAATTTAAAAAAAAGGCAATTGGTTATTAAACAGTCTCTTTGTTTTTCTTTTTTTATTTTTATTTTATTTATTTATTTATTTTTTATTTTTTGCTGCTGTTCTTTCTCTTCCATCATACAGCAGTCAAAAAAGGAGAAGCATAACTGCACCCTATACAGATTGTACGTAGTACGATCCAAAAGTTTGGGGGGACAAGCTGTATAAAACCTTACCCAAAATAATTCACATTACCTCAGCTCATCCACCTTCAAAAGGGCACCTTGAGAGACTATGTACTTCTGCCAGTTTTCATATAACTCTTGGAAACACTCCTGGAAGACATTTTTCGCTACCTTCTGTGATGCAGCTTTATCTTCTCCTGACGGAAGAAAGCGGCGTCCATGCAAATGTTTTTTTTTTTTTTTTTTTTGCTGGGAACAGGTAAAAGTCACACGGAGCTAAGTCCGACGAAACGTTATGTTATTTGTTTGTCACATCAACGTTGGCAGAAGTGCATAGTCGTTCAAGGTGAGTATTTTGTTGACAGATGTACTTCGGTAATGTGAACTATTCAGGGCAAGGTTTTAAACAACTTGTCCTCGAACTTTTAGATGATACTACGTACGTGTGAGTTTTCAACTTACTATTTCATAACGTTTTTGAGTGACGCAAGTTTACGCGCATGAAGCCATCACAAGAGAATTTGTGATAATTAACTAAGGAGGCGTTCAAAATAGATATTTCGGTCATCTATATGTTCTTAGGTACATATGCATGTTCAGATGTGCCGAAAAAACTTGTGAAGTTTAAATTGGGTGATCGTAAAATAAAAATTTAGGTCAAAATCTGATTTTTTTGAGCAATCACGATTGCTTATTGTTCTCATTTGACCGTTTTTGGTGTCCGTGCCTTTTTCAACTTGAACCAGAAGCCTTTGCAGCACCACCGCCCACCGTCCTCTGCTGGCGGCGCGGCGCGGCTGCTCCGGTTTTGAGCTATCCGCTTCTCCTGGTTGGAGGCGTCCATGTCCTACATACACGCACGTTCACACACACATACATACACACGACTTCACACATACCTACGTGCATACACACAGGTCTACGCACACACACAACTATGCACACGTCGCCCAGGAGGAGAGGCAGGCTGGGGGGGGGGGACAGGAGCCGTTTCTAGAAACAATATTTCCAATGAGTAGGGTCCTGTCTCAGTTCGTGATTGCGAAAAACATAATTTGAATTCAAAATTTCAGAATTCAAATTAATTTTTTTTTTGTGATTACACTTCCTTATTCGTAGAAAGGAAGTAAAGTGAAATGAATCAATGATCCTTTAAATCCCTGACAATCTTATCAATTTATTTCTGTTGGATTTCTTTTTTTTTTTTTTTGCCATCGGCCAACGGCATCGACCATCGGCTATCGGCAATCGGCCATTTGGAGGAAAACAATCGGCCATCGGCCATCTTTGAACAATCGGCCAACATTCGGCATCGGCCCATCGGCCAAAAAATGCCATCGGTCGAGCCCTAATATGTGCTTGTTTTTCTAATTTTACAAATTTACACATTTTCAATTTTTATTTATGACTCGGTTAATTTATTCAGCTGATTATGCCACATAATAATGCATAATTTAAATTGGTTTAGCGAAACATTTTAATTAGAATTCTTATATTATTTTAATAGCTCGTTTTTTGTTTGGCGAATTATTTTACTTTGTTTTGATTAAAAATCCACGAAAAAGATAAAATAACACATTGTTTCGACAAATAAACAAATTAGATCATCGAAACGCATTTCAAGTTTCGTTACATATAGTTTTATTACTTATATATTTATTAAAAGTTATAATAATCCTCCCAGTAAATGAAACCACCCAAGAAAAGACATGAAAAGTTTCAGTAAAATATAAAAAAAATCCGCTCAACATACTATATTTGACAACAACAAAAACTTCATTTTATTGAAACAAAAAAACCTCACCCGGGGGCAACAAATAAAATGAAAAATAATCGCCAAAATTTTAAATGCATCGTGACGCACGTATATGTAATCCTTTGGCGTCACAAAATTTGACAGCATTATATTTCTTGCCATTTAATATTCACATTAAAATCATGGGGAAATTATCTTCTCGCGGAACATGTAAAATTGGCGAAAACTTTTTCTATTGCTAAAATTGCTGCCGTCAATATTTGTTCTTCTAATACTTTGATGGAACTTCTATTGTTTTTTAATTGACACATTTATTTGGCGAATTATTTTACACTTCAATTGATCTTTGGCTGGATTACAGTAACGGGGTTGCTTCCTAATAATGTTTAGTTTTGATTTGGCGGATTAATAAATAGCTTAATTTAATTTTCCGATAAATTATTATTTTTCATTTTAATGTCACTTTTTATTTAGGGTTAATTTTTATTATTAGTTTTTAGCCTACTTTCCCAGTAAAAATCAGAGAAAGAAGAAAAAAAGCATGAAAGAAGGCTTAATACATCTTAAAAATATCCGAAAAACAAAAAAAAGTCAAAAATAAATAAAATAGTTAGATAAATATTGAAAAATTAAAAATTGGAAAGTAGGGTATTGAGATGGGGAAAAATGTCTGTCGGTCTGTCGGTCTGTCGGTCTGTCTGTCTGTCTGTCTGTCGGTCTGTCTGTCGGTCTGTCTGTCTGTCCCCCCCTAATAACTTTTGAATGAATAGTCCGATTAGAACAAATTTTTTTTTGTTAGAAAGATCTCGGCGAGGACATCTCATTCCCATAATTCATTTTTTGATTTGAACAATTTTTCGTTCAATTTTGAACAGTTCAAAAAAACTTAACATTAGCGCCTACGGGGAAATTCAAATCAAAAATAAATCTTGAACTTAGAAGCGAAGTGGCTTCAAACAAACTTTGTAGGGAAAAACTTTTGATAAAAAACATGTATCGAAAATATCTTTTTGATTTGAACAAGTTTTCGTTCAATTTTGAACAGTTCAAATCTCTTAACATTAGCGCCTAAGGGGAAACTGAAAGTCAATATAGATTCCGAACTAAAAGGTGGATTTACTTCAAACAAACTTTGTTGGAAATAGCTCTTGACGACCTACTCCCGACTCCGACTCCGAGAATTTAGGGGCACCTGACACCGACTGTGACTCCTGTTCCCGACAATTAATCGGACTCCGACTCCCCGACTTCGACTCTGACTTCGTAGCTTTGGCAAACATTTATACACGGAGGACAAATGACTGACTCCGATTCTTGGATATTCGACTCCGACTCTTTTATCCCAAAATGAGATTGACTCCGACTCCGACTTCGCTGCTGTGGTTTTAACTGTGAAATAATTATTGTTGATATGATTTGTTTTTATTTTCACGCTAAAGTTTTAATTTAGGTATTTAGTTTTCGGTGAATAAACTCGAAAAATATGCGCAGACGATTTTTTTTTTTTTTTTTGACAATGAAAATTATTTCTTTAAGTTGACATTTTATTGTTTTTTTTTATATTGGTAAGTGCATTAATTCGTTTAAAAAATTATTTTTGGCAACAGGGGAAAAAGAAACGATTTTTTTTTATACGATGTATTTATTTTAATGAACTTATTATTATTATTTTTTCGTTTTGAAAGCTGTTAAAAAAAATTTTTAATGGAAAGAAGTGTATTAGCTTCTTTGTTCAAAAGGTGCTGCTATTTTATTTGTTCGTTTTTTTTTTTTTTTTTTTGAAGAAAAGTAAGGAATATTTTATTCCTAGAAATCAGTTTAAAATATTTAAAAAACTATGTTTGAAAAAATTTGTGATTTTAGCTATTTTTGAGAATATTGATCAGGTACTAGAAAGTATGGGTATACGGGAAAGTAGGCTCGTCTAGTTCTAGACGGAACTTCTTGTTTAAATGTTGGAAAGTAGGTTTATAAAACTCTTTAAATGAAAAGCTGCCATCTTTTCGTTTTTTGAAAATTTTGTTGGCATGTTCTTCCTGGTGAATTCATTATTGTTTCTATGTGCTTTTAAATTATTTAAATTTCTTTAAGAAGTACGTACACAACGTACTTCTTAATGATATACATTGTAATGCATAATAATCGATACTAACGATCAGTTTTATGGCTAAAATTTTATTTGATAAGTTTTCTACATATTTTTCTTTAAAATAATGGTATCTATATGCATTTTTTGTACATTTTATTAGTTCTTTTTTGTGAAAAAAATAAAGATATTGAGTTGTTCACCATTTTCAGAAATGTCTTTTAAAAAATTAATTAATTTTGAGTACACCTTAAAAAAAGAAAAAATATTACTAAACGCTTTTTGAATGTTTATCAACTGGCAAAAATACCCGGCGTTGCCTGGGTCAGTAATAATTATGAGAAACAATCGCTACTTTCATTTGTTTTCTGTTGTAACTAATAAATATATTTATCAATTGTGCTTGATAAAGCATACGTAATTGAGTGCTAATAAGAACGAAACTGCATTCCTCGGTTGGAATGACTGGGCTGGCGGTGTATTTCATGTAATATGTAATTAATTCTTGCATAAACAAACTAAAAAAATACTTTTCGTTGATACAATTTATTGAGCATAGTTCATATGTTTAATAGAAAGTATGGTTTCGTGCATAAGATGTAGTGTTTGATTTTATATAATTACGTATAATTTAATTCAGAACCAAATTTTCAGTGATTTATTTTTATTTTTTTATTAATTGAAAGCAAAAATTACCCCCCCCCCCCCCCCGAAAAAAACACAGTACTATAACCAAAACATTTTATTCACGTACGTTTTCAAATAGCAAACTTCTTTTTACGCTCGTTAAGAATTGTTATTTAATGTATAAATTGCAATAAATACGAAATGAGCAATACTAAATATTACTAACTCCTATTTATTTTTGTTGAAGATTTGTAGTTTCATTGCCAAATAATTTTGAAAATGCTTCATTGCAAACAAATTAATGACAAAAAATTTTTCATTAACATAATTTTACATTGATTTAACTAGTACTAAGC
Organism: Uloborus diversus; assembly: GCF_026930045.1. Classification (NCBI taxonomy): domain Eukaryota; kingdom Metazoa; phylum Arthropoda; class Arachnida; order Araneae; family Uloboridae; genus Uloborus; species Uloborus diversus. The sequence goes on from NC_072738.1 coordinate 88,266,838, forward strand.
AGATAAACATCTTGCTCAGCTTATATTCACGTGATTTTGTTTCAAAACTTAATATTTCTTGAAAACAAAGTTTCATATGATTTCACTTTTTACCTAAAATATATTTTCAAACACTTTTCTTCAGGAAGGAAAAATCTGCTTTTAAATTAACTCAAACACTTTTGAAATCAATTTGGAATACCTATTCACTTCAAAAATAAACTTATCTAAAGTTTATATAGTTAAAAGCTGCCACAAATCCAACAGATGTCGCTGGCGTCAGACCGGGGTTTTTGTTTCATTAGTTGATTTCATACTGCAACTTTTATTGAAATGACAGAGCCTGATAATACGCCCATTGAGTGAAGCCTTGCTAATATAAACAGGTTTTTCCGGTTATACTACAGCGCTCTCTTGCGGGCAAGTCGGCGCCTTTGATCTTTAAAGCAATGACGCGTATCGAGTGAAGCCTTTGTCTTGACAAAGATACTCAAATTGCATATTATCTCGAGAACGTAATAAAATAAAGGAGGGAGCTCTCCAATCAAAATCGCACTATAGGATACGAGGTGGAGCATAGCAGCCTCAAGCAGCGAACTTATTCCGTGGTGACTAGTTTTCGACTCGTACCAAATTCTAAGTGTTTTAGATTTTAAATCCATTCTCAAAATTAATCACTTACCTTCAACGAAAGCGGTTTTTTTGAGCGGTAATTTACTGCAAAACCTGTAAACTTATGGAGTTTCTAAATGTACTTTTGAAGTAAGTGGCACATTCGTTATTTTCCTTTCTCGAAAAATAATATTAAAAGAATATTAAGTGTTAAGTAAATCAAAGCTTATCGCAATGTACAACAAAACAATGTGTACAACTTGATATAACAAGAGGAAATATCATTACGTGGATCACTGGACGCGTTTTCAAAGTTTTCTGCCTAACTAGTGGTATACAAAGTCAATTCTGTACTTCAGAGCCAGAAGGACGAAGTCACATTCTGTTAATTGTATAAGAGATAGGAAAAACATTTTTCTGGCGCATGCAAAAGATGGGACGCGCCCTCTTTTAACCCTGGTAAAAAATTTAAAAGGATTTGTTTTCAAAGAATTACGTTCACTTGGCTCGACGCGGAATAAGCTTCGAAATACAATGCACTACTAATTCAAGGAAAGTCGCAATTTTTGGACTCAACATCCATTTGACTCTGAGGTACAGAATTGTGAAATGCTAGGTTATGCAATATACTTTTGCGACTTTGCACTGTTTTTTTTTTACGTTGTTTGAAGGAAATTACCATAATGTGAAACACTTGGCGAGTTTCCAAAATTATTTTCCAAACTAATCAAAACAAAGCACCTAACCGCTTATCAAGAGTTGCTAAAACAACATTTCTTTAATGGGGTCGCTTCCGAAATTTTAAAAATATTTTCTTCTGAAAGAGAATGCTTAAAAACATAGGATTTGGCCATTAAAAAAAAAGGCAATGTTTTTATATTTTTTAACAATTATTTTAATAGGTGTGCAGATTCAATTTCATATTTTCATTTTTCACATGACGTCTCAAGTGATGAAATGTCATTAGCACAGAGCTCAATATTTAAATCGTTTCTTTAGTCACATGTACTGGCAACGATATGGTTGAATAGCAAGCGTACAGCCGTTACCGTACGGCAGCGGTGGAGCGCAACGTTTAATTCGCTTCTGAATTATCATAATCTGGAAACGCGGTAGACAGCAAGCGTAAGCACTTAGGGCGCCAAAGTTCATCACTTGTGGCGACATAAAAGTCTACGCCTTGTTTAAAAAATAGGACATTTAAAAAAGTTAATGAAAAATTAAACGTTTTGAAAACAAAAGTTTTTTCTCGCTGCATGGAATTATTTTTAATCATTCTGTCAAGTGACTAAAAGTAGTACTTTTGACTGATTGGGGAACAACCCCATTGTCGGCGACACCGAGCAATTTTCCCTCATAGACAGGGATGCCCACCTAGGGGGATCTATAATTAGAGTGGGTGGGCACCCCTGCCAAAGAAATACATGGAGTTGCAGGAAAAAGCACATTTTTGTACCGTGAAAAAAGACCACAACCCTTTACAGTCAGCCAAACGGGAGCAAACCCGCAAATGTATATCCGCGCCAATTAAGCGTCCCGTTTTCATTGAACACACCAATAGGAGATAGACTTTTAGCATTGTCAAGATCATAGCTCAACTTACCAAAGCAGCGCTATACCTTCATTTGTTTTGAGCATAGGTTAATATTTTCACCTTCTAACATGTTCCTTTTTTTCAGTTTCGACAGTGAGAAGTCGGAAAACGCCACGCCCAAGGACGCCCATGTGCGCCTCCTCGTCATCAAACATTATATCCGGGCCATTTTTGGCGACGACGATGTCAATTCCAATGTCAAGGTCTTTCTGAACTTATTGGGGATCCAACCCGAGCTGCCCTGGTCGGTCGTCGGAGGGTTTGAACGAGCCCTCAATATCTTGAAACAGGATCACGAATGCTCGGGACGCGAGTGCGCAGAAAATCTGTTCGAGAGGAAAAAGAACAAAAAGAAGTAAAATGCTCATTAAAAATGCAGTTTTGTAACGGACGATGTTATTAGCTGTTTTGATTTCCTCTGACATAGTAAAGGAAATACTGTAATCGCGAAAAACTTTTCACTCAAATCTGTCTGAATTTTCATTTGCGAACCCCCGAATAAATGTTGAGTGGTTTTCTCGGACCGACCGCACGTGCATACGTACCTAAGAACGTATGGGCAGCCGCCTGCCTTATCTAGTGGTCAAAGAAATCTGATGCGTCAGGAAGGTCCGGGCTCGAATCCCGGCTCGGGCATGGACGTACTTTTTCTCTCCTGTTTTTGTTCTTTCTTTGTGTGAATATGTTGTTATGCTGTAAATGGTTGCCTACCCTATAAACAGGTCCTTATGGCATGTGTGTAGTGCGGTATTCATACCAAATTACTGTACAGTTGAAAAAGTGAAGCAGCGTACCCCAAATTGCCACCCTAGCTGGCACACGACAACATTAACAACAACAACAACGTATGGACACTCGACGTTAAATCGCGGATATCACAAATTTGCCAGAGCGACTGCTCATGCCTGCGGACTAAGCTCATTCAAAAGTCTTGCTTGGTTTAATAAACGTAAAGAGAAGCAGTGCTGTGGTGTCCACATCAGATTTTTAATCATCAGTTGAAGGGGGAAAGCTCCAACAAAATTTTTATGTGTAACATAATAGTTTATTAAAATGCCATGGAAATTGTAGTAATAGAAACAAATTCCAGCATAATAATGCAGTTTTAAAACTTTTTCGGGGGATAATTTCTGAAAGGGAAAGGGATTTACTCCGACTCCTGGAATTTTAGAACTTTCGACTCCGACTTTACTCCAAAATCTGTCTAACTTAGACTCGGAATTTTTAGTATCTTCGACTCCCGACTCCGACTCCTTTACCAGAAAATCAGCCCAACTCCAATTCCACCACTCCATTTCCGACTCTTCAGCCCTAGTTATAACAGTATCCTCATATAAATAATAGCCGATGATCGAGTAACCCGCGTTTTTGAACAAAGAAACTCGCGCCACGGCATAATGATTTGATAATTCGCAACTCCAACGAACTATAGGGGGCACTGAAGTCACTGTCTAATGGCGGACTTAAAAACTAAAACAAACGCACATGGTAACGAAGAAAATGCTAAAAGTGTTGTGATTTTTGTTCGTACGTATGATTTTTTCGCTTTATTCTTTTTAAATTAATTTTCAAAGTCTTGTGGATATTCTGGCCCACGTAGAAAGAAATGAGAATTCAAGAAGCATTACTAAACGTCAAAGATTAATGCAAACTACGTAGTTCGTAGTTCTAAGCAGCTATTTCCACGATCTTGAATTTGATATTTATCAATTCTTGATAAAACTAAATAATAATTGTGGCCTGACAAGAATAACAATTAATGCTAGAAAATTCAATATGACATTACAAATTGTTATCGAAAGAAGATGATACTTTCTTGCCTTGCTTGGCTAGCGCTTGTTGTTTTCCATTTGTAGCTGAGTTATTTCTCTCGAATTCCCGAATCGGTTAATTTAAAAATTTTCTGTTTCGATTTTTCTAATTTCTGAGTTACGATTTAATTGTGTCATGTTATGCAAATCATCAACAAAATTCTCACGGATATATGGTGGTGGTTTTCTTTTCAGTTGATTGACCATTATTTCTTTTCGCTTATCGAATTCTGTAATCTTACTACCATTTTATTCCACTCATGATAAAAATTAAAAATGGTTTAACTAAAAACGCGAAAGCTCGCCAAGGCTACTTTGCTCGCACTATACTAAAACTATAACCCTAAACAAATTTGGCGAAACCTTTCAGCTGAGAATAAAAGGAATAAAGTAAATTTTTTCTCGATTATTCATTTTGTTCGACGATAATATATTCAAGAAAATATTTTGCATACTGTCCATTCCAACTAAATGCTGCTGTAAAATATGATAAGTTTAATTAATTTAAGATTAAAAAAAAAAAACCCATAGTCTTACAAATTCATACAAAACAATAAATTTTTTTACCTTGTATAACGTTAACCAAGTTTGTTAATCCAGAATTTTCGCTTTCACCAATTATTAAGGAAATAATGAAAACTAACATTATTTTGAGAAGCTCGAGAATACTACTAAGGGACGAATTAATTAATTTCTGTAGCTGAAAGCAAACTAAGACACATCGATTGCGTTAATAAATACTCGGAACAAACTGCCTGTGTTTACGTCAACAGACACACGTGGAACGCAACGTGGCAATGTTTTAGTTTCATTTGCAGTTTTGTAAATCACCGCAAGGTAGCGTATTCGAGCGCTGGAGTTCCGAATATGTTTTGGTAATGTTTAATATGCAGGGAAAGGCTTTATTGTGACAAGGCTGAACTCGATCCTTTAACTTGACGGTTTTACCGGTAAGACTGTCATTTCAGGGGAATGAAGAAACGAAAAAACGGTCAACAATGAACGCTATTCACTGGAGTTTAGTGTTAATCCACTGGAGTTAGGGTTACGATTTCAACCATCAAGATATCACCAAACAGGCAATGGCTTCGTTAAACTGTAGAAGCAATTTTCACTCATCATACCTTGAGGGGCGATTTTGTAGTTATATAATATTTATCTTTGTGGTATGGGTAGTCAGGGGCGTGCGCAGAAATTTTAGGGCCCTTTCTCCCGTCACAAATAACCTCTACGTGCCCCCTCCATATTGTTTACCTCTACGTCCCTATATATATTTCATTGCTAATTTTAAATACCTCGGACCTCCATCAGGCGCGGGATCAGGTATCCCCACCCCTCCCGTGCGTAGTAAGTTTAATATAATTTGGGGCAAACCTGGCCCGGCAGCGGTGTAATGCAGTGATTACCATCATCACATCATCACACCCTCGTGTTTGATGATGTGATGATGGTGATGATCAATATCTGTGTAGCCTTCACAATGCTGCCAGGTTAGGTTTGCCGCAACTCTATTGTTCTTGTCGAAGCATTGTAACAGCGGTTAGTTGCCATTTGCGCTGAATTTTTTATTCGCCAACGAAGTCCCCCCCCCTCCCTCAGTGACCTAAAATTCAGTTTCTTTTTTTACTGTAAACATACCTACAAAATGAGACCAGAATACCGAATAAGCAAAGTAAGCATCTCTATTTTGCTTCATGTTTCAGAAGCATTTTAGCAGCAAATTTGAAAGTCATGCTGCGATATCTCCTGTTCGGATCAGTTGAAGAAAGAAACTTCGCCCAGCCCCCGCTAGGGATGTTTATCTTTTCTCAGAGGTTCCAAATCGTCTGCTCACGTCAGCAACCACGTGGCGGAAAGGTGCGTCTTCATCTATCAAGCATCATATTTTTAGGGTCTGCAAAAGCAAAAGACTGGGTGAGTTTTACATACATCAAAACGATTTATAATCTAAGCGCGCTTTTGGACAGGTTTGGGTGATATAGAAGATCACCTTAAACGTAAGGGAATAACATTAACACGGACCATTCCTATTTTAAAGATTGCAAACATCTATCCCTCAATTTATGTGTTTGTTTGCTATGTTATTTGCAAATTAGCTGTCGGTTTGATAGTGAAAGGATACTTTAAATAAAAGTTTACTTTTCTTTAAATAAGAGCGTTGTGGATATGGCGTCATTTCCTGTGTCGAAATTTCAAAGATGGTTAAGTTTTCAAAATCCTTGAAGTTCTTGAGAAAATTTTTAAATTTTTGCCTAAATAAACAGGCTTTTTTACTCAAATTAGAATGTATTTAAGTCCAATTTGGCGATAAAAGGTAATTGCAGTTACGTCAGCTGGAGAATCTATGACACCAGCTCAGTGATTGAAAAAAGCTCACATTGATGAGTCTCAGCTGTGTGATGATGATGGCGATGAACGATGATCCTGATGATTTCCTTCCAATCGAGCAGGATATGTTTTTTAGTAGACAGAAACCTGCTGTTTTTTGTGAAGAATTCGGAAGAGATAACGAAACACGATTTCGTTGTATTCAGTAGGTCTTGTTACTAGGACTGGGCGATATCAGAATTTTAATACCGCGATATATCTCTCCCCAAATATCGATATTTTTGATATATCGATATATTCTTGGGGGGGGGGCTGCAAAGGTTATAGTTCAGAGCATATTATATCGAAAAGCAACAAAAACCATTTCCAAATATAATAAATACAATTATTTCTCTAATTCAAAACTTTCCTGGAGGGGGGGAGAGAGGAGGGCGTGCAAATGGTATAGCTCAATGCATGACAAAAGTGCTTCGCAACGAAAAAGTTTTAAATATTCAATTCAGTATTTTGTTCAAATCTTTCAATTTGAGCAGTCTCAATAATTTAAATGTACTTTGAACTAAATTTCGTATTGACGTCTTAAATAGTTTATTTTTAGTCATTTACTAGCTCTTGCTTTAAGACTTTTGACTTCTTAGTTGAGTAACAAGTAAATACTAATAATAAATCTTTAAAGAAACTATCACACCATACACCCTTTAAGCACACAGAACTATGAAATATACCTTTAATTTATATGCATTACCCGACGTTGCACGGTCAACCTCGAAAATAAAAGTTTCGTCTAGTGACAAATGTTTAACAATCAGGTTTAAAAAAGAAGGGAAAAAAAATACCACAAACATTTCCCGTCAATGTTTAGAAAGCACAATTTTATGACTCAAAATTTAAATTTAGACATCATTGAATTTTTTCGTAATCATTCTGGCTTTTCAGGCGAAATCCCCCAAGGTGGTCCCCATACACCCCATTTTGATGAAAAAAAACTTATGTGAATTCCTGAGCATCAAAGGACCGCTACGCCATGCTTGGAAAAAAAAATCTGACGAAAACTGAATTTGCATAAGGAAAACCCCTCGTAGGGTGTATTGTATTCGCACCCTTCCCCTTTTTTCCACATAAATAAGCGAAAACCCCTATGACAAATCCTGACCATCAAAGAACCGCTCTGCCAAATTTGGCAAAGATCCGACGAAAGCTGGATTTATATAAAGAAATTCCCTGTAGGAAGGAAGGTGGTCCTCATTGCGAACGAAAACTATTGTGCGTTCATGAGAAGAGACTTCGGAACGCCTTCCCGAAAGCAAAGCTAAGTTTAGAGCGGGGGTGATCGCTACCGCTTTCAATTGAGACAACCCTAAATTTGGCGGGCATTTAAATTTGTAAAAATGTCTTTGTGTTCTTTCCTTTCGTTTCTAGCTTCGCGTAATTGTCGTCTACGGGGAATCTATACTTTTTAAACTGAAAATTTCAGAACAAAAATATTGTATTTACAAAAAAAGTAAGGTATTTTGTTTTCCGAATGAAATATTTCTATTAAGGATAGGCTTTCTGAATTTTGAACGATATCCTTTTAAACACTAACGTCCTATATTCGAAATTGCAAGTGCGCTGATGAAAAAAAAAGGGGGAGGGGACAGGAAAACTTCATTGCCAGACAGACTGTGGCATTGAAATGCTTAAGGGTTGCGTTCGTTTTGAAGACTTAATATCTCTCTCCATCTCCCTCTCCCTTTTCTTGAGGGGGGGGGGTGACTCAGTAGCTCTTATGGGTTGGGTCTTTTTGATGCATCTGTATGGATTGTACAAAATTTCAGATCATATAGAGCGGATATACAGTCAGTAGATCCACAGTAGCAGTTATTTTTGAAAAATGATAAAAACATTATTCGAACAAAAGTTGCCCCCCCCTCTCCCCCCCCCCCCCCCCAAAAAAAACTTGGTTGAACTAAAGGCGAGGACTGGGCAATTGTTCCAGAAAGGATTTACATGTGAGAAATAAAAGTAAACTAGGGGGCTATCGCCCCCTGCTCGCTATCGCTCGCCAACCCCCGGAACTGCTTACGCAGTTCCCTGTGGATCGCTTCGCGATCCATGCTCGCTTTGCTCGCTCGCTGTATGCCAATACATTAGCCTAGCTAAAATTTTCCGTAAAAATTAAAGTTGGTAATTGCATTTAGGTCACCATCCATTTAACCAATATGAAAATTACGTTCATAATGTTAATTTGTCTGCTTTAGCCAGATTTTCGACAGTTTAACTTTGCTGTATGTAAGATGACTGCCTTGGCAATGTGCACAACTTTACCATTATAGATACAAAAGTGTCTGTCATTGCTTTGGAGAGATTGCACTTCTACCTGTTGGTCCGCGGAAGGTATTTTATTTCCCTTCTACCACCCATTGGAAAACCAATGAAGGCATTCCCCTATCCGCCACCTGGGGACGCGCCCTCTAGGGGTTACAGGCTCCCCCGAGGGATGTATTTACATTATTTACACTGGTAAGAGAATTATATCTTCACACATTGCTCCACAATCATGTTCATCGGCAATGTTGTTTTGAACGCGTAGGCGCTTTGAGCGTCGTCTATTCTCTGCTTCAGTACGATTGGCTCGTCTTAAATTGGATTCAAGAACGGTTTCCTGCCTTCTTTGAGCTTTTCTTTGCTGATTAAGGTTGAAATGGGCCACAGCCCGACTCAAACTCATCTCAAAAAAATAAAAAGTTCGTTGAGTATTCTGTGATTCAAGATTTCAAAACAACGTAGAAGTTTGTTTACATGATTTATCGGCGAAGTGTTGCCAACAGAGGTTTAGAAATTCACCCCTTCATTTGCCGGCACGTAAGAGAATTATATATATAGATGAGAAAACAATAAAAAATCAATCCGAAATATTTAAAACAATTGACTATTAAAATCAAGGCTATTTCTCTAAGTATTGCATGAATATTAATGTTTAGAAATATGTAATAATTTGCGATGCGTTATAAAAAGTGTCTTTGGTTTGAATACTGTTTTAAAATTATAGGTTCATCGGTTGGGCCGGCTTAAGAGATGACGACTACCCCCAGGGCGAGTATTTTCATGGCGGGGGGGGGGGAGGGGTGCAGAAACGAAGTTAGTTATAACACTTCAGTACACAGTAGCCTAACGTAAACACGGATTGTCCATAAAGGACGTTACACTTCACCTTAGCCTCTCCCCTCGTTACATCTCACGCAATGTTCGATGAACATATTGCTATAACGAACGCTTTTATATGGACCAAAATATGTGAAGTCATATTTCTTATAATCCCCTCCTTCCCCCTTGAGACTAACTGTCCGAAGTTCATGAACCCCGAACCCTCTCTCCCTACCCCTTTCAAGCGTGACATCATTTGTGAACGACTCCTTAGGTTTGCTCTAAGTCACCAAAATCGCAGTAACAATTGTTTTAAGGGAAAAGACCGCCCCCCCCCCCCTCCGGCAAGGAAAGTGACACAATTCAAAATCTGGGAAAACCGTACCGGCTATTGATTTAAAATCTAAATTTAGTGCTTTTTCTCGACACAAAAACCGCAAAGTTAGCTCACCTAAATGGTGCGGGGGGGGGGGGGGGGCGTAGAAACGATTTCATCAATAATGACACATCATTAAAATTTCATAATTTGGAAGAATATTTTTCGAGCTTAAAGTATGCATTATGTATCTATACTTCAAAAACTAATTAATAAACATCACATAATAAGTTGACTGCGCATATTGTAATGTTTGAGACTAAATCACTTAAAATAACTATTGCGTCAAACCTTAATTTTCTCCATTGCTGTTTTTTTTCTTGTGGTTGACTCAGTTTCCTTGCCAGTGTGGGATATGTTGAATAACTGAATAGGTTGACTATAGCAACGTTTCTTGATAAAAATAACGCATTTTATATTCAGAGCCAAGGACGGATCCAGAAACTATTCAAGGAGGGGGCGATTGATTTCACACCCTTACCCTTTTATAAATTCGCAAACCTCCGCCCCCCCTTTCCAAACACCATGAAAGATCGTCTCATTTCAGTTATTTTGGGAAGGGGAGGGACTTCCTTTTCTACAAAATTGCGGAGGAGTGTACCAAACCCCATCCCTTACCTTAACGCCATCAAAGGTGTCCCATTAAAGTTCCTCTTTTTTTGGGGGGGGGGGGAGACTTCAGTTTTCCAAACTTTCCTGAGAAGAGCCCTTGAACCCTATAACCCTATTTAATATCATCTAAAATCTTCTAAAATTGAGTTTTTGGAACTTTGAAATACTTCCTATACAAAGTTAAGATCTCTGTAATGTGTTAAGAATAAGATAATGTGCTACACTTTCATTTTCCAGACAGCAAGAGCTTCGTCAAACTATTGAAGATAGGCTAAAACAATTTTCAACTTCAGTATCAAAGACATGCCGTGGAAGAGTTCTGCATCTCGACTCAAGGAAGGGGCGGTCGCCCCATCGCCCCTCCCTTGTGTCCGTCCTTGTTCGGATCTGTATTAGAATACGGGCAACAAACTTTTGCCTATTTTATGATCCCCACACGTAACGCTGTTCCGTAAAAGTACTGGAAGCACTGAATTACTTTTAGAGTAATCAAAAAAACTTGAATAAAAAAAGCATGTATATTTTTTCGTATTTACAAAAATAAATAGGTTAAAACAGTAACATAAAACGTTGTTTCAGGCACTTATTCAATTATTCTGTAGATAACCATATTGGGATGTGAAAAGCTTTAATTTTTGTTTTGTTCCTTTTTTCATTTCTGAAGAATAAAAGCCATATTGGAAAAAAAAATAGTACTAAAGTATTGAAATGTGTCACACAGAGTGCAACTTACCTACTGAGGCTTCCAAAATTGCTCGTAGGCTTTAAATGTGTATGGTTAAAAATGAAGTGCCTAGGAATCGAAATAGTAGTTCAATACTTTTTCATACTGTCTCTACATGATTACATCAATTCAACATTTTTTTTTAAACAAAATATTGACTGTTTGAAATGGGCCAAAAATGAGGTGACAGAGAAATATTTTCAGAAAAATTTGAAATTAAAGTTATCGTCTGTCGTTTTCTTTCTTTCTTTTTTTGTTATTTTTTCAATGCGGTGATAGTTAAAAAATCTTTTGGCGTTAATTTTTGCTTGTTCACTTTACAAATCTACGTATTATTTTAAAAATGACTCGTATTCGCAAAGTAACAACAAACACAATTCGAAAACGCATTAATTCTTCATTATATTCGAAGTAAAACAGTTCGAAATATTGCAAAAGTAGTTCATTTATCCTTAAGCACTGTGTAATATTTAATAAACGCTTTAAAGAAGAAAATCGGATCGAAAATAAGGTGAGAAATGGTTGACCAGCAAAGTTAACAATATGCGATTAGAGGTTTATAATTAGAATACCTATGAAAAACCCACTTTTGAGAGCTGTGAAAGTTTCAGCAGAATAGAAGGAAAAATTTTCCTTCCAATTTCACCTGCAACTGTTCACCGTGTTTTCAGAAAATGTTTACTTAGCGTAAAAGACAGAAAGTTTAGGATTTCCTTCGCAAAATCAATGATAAATTAACCCAAAACGTATAGAAATACACTGCAAATCTTAAAATACTTTTAAGTCGAACAATTGTCTTAGTATCACACCTTTTTTTCGGGAAAGAAGGTGGGAGGTAATTTCTTAGAAAATTATAGAACACTTGTCTTCTTACAGCGCGATAACGATGGCCAATTGCAACCTTTCTCAGTGTTGGTCTGAAGCCTCATCCCCAATATAGCATATAGAGTCTTCCGATACCACGTGTTGGGGGCGTGGCCAAGTCTCAACTAGTGAAAAACGGACAATACTCTAAATGAATTCTTGAACATCAAAGGACCTGTCTGCAAATTTTTTTCAAAACTCCGACGTAAACTGGATTTGCATACGGAAAACCTCCATGAGGTGTTCCCCCCCCCTCCTCCCTCATATGTAGTCGAAAAACTCCCTATGAAAATTCCTAAGCAACAAAGAACCGAAGAAGATTCGCCGAAAACTGTGGATTCGCAAAAGGAAACCCCCGGTGGGAGGGGGGGGGGTCCGATTGCGTACGAAAACTGACCAATGTGAATTCTTGATCATCAAAGTGTTGGGCCGAAACCCCATAGTGGAGTTAAGTACAATGCGTTGTGTTGTGATTTGATGGACTTTTGGACTGTATAATATAGAAGAAACAATAGTTGGATTCATTATAGCACATTGAATGTTTATTTAATAAAATAGTTCATATACAATCCTAATCTAAGCTTAGATATTTAGTCAGAAGTTAAACATTAATACTCAAAAAACGTTAAGGATTTCAAAAATTAAACGCATCATAATTCTGCTCTCCAAAGAAATTAAACTTTAATCTACTGGTTTAAATTAAGTAGTGGGAAGTGGGAGCTAGTATAGTACGTATCAAGATTTCGGTCCTTTCTCCATTAAGTAATCCAAAGGCACTCGCGGGAGCGCGTTTCTATCATGACTCCGGACAAAACGTCTCGGAGAAAAACTGAGCTCGGGAAAGCTCTTCTGCCCTCAAAACTCTATCTTCCCTCCATCGAAAAATCCTAACTCCCCGTTTTATAGCGGGGGATGCAGTTCCCTGATCGGGACACATTTTCTGAGGATCATATTTCAAACATCTGGAGATCCAGCTTCCAGGAAAACCCTATGCTATATAGGATACGGAGTGTCGCAAAGTGTCAGAATGGAATTTTGTTATTCCCAAGTCTTCTATTTTATGGGCTCGAAAATGTCAGAACTTCAGAATTATATTCTGCAGCTGTGACTCCGGGACGGGAAAATGTTTGAAATCTCCGAAAGATGCTAACCCCTTTTGACCCAATACGGGTGTCGCAGAGAGAGGAAAATACCCTTCTGAATTCCAAGTGTCGTTTACTCAAAAACAAGCGATGGGAAAACTTTCCCGCCAAAATGTGTTTACTTCTAATTCTCTATTTTATGAGATGCAACTGTTAGCAGAATGGGGGAGGATGTCCCTTTCCAGGCATGTGGGGCAGAAGGTCAAAATCGGGCCCCACAAAAGGACCTCTCTGCCATATTTGGCAAAAATCTGACGTAAACTGTGAATTTGCATTAATAAAATCGTTATTTGGTTAATTAAAATATATAATACATTTAAAACTATTGTTTTTTAACAATACGCACATACTCGTATTTTAATATTGATTTTAAAAAATGCAGTTAATTTTTCTTCGGCAGATCCAATCCAAAATCTATATTATTAGATAAATCAATTATCTCATCTATGTCATTATTTCACAAGCAATTTAACCAAAAAACGAATACGAAAATTTCTCTACTTTTTCAATTCCGATATTTGATGACGACTCTTAAACTGAAGTCAAAAAATAGCAAGCAAAAGAGTTGCAATGAGCTACCGAAGTAACCAGGGGCGGCATTTCAGCATTTCATTTGGGGGGTCGAGTTTCTTAAATATGAATTACCACAGTATGGAACCAAAACACATATTGGCTAACAGCAAGTAATCATGATATGGGTTTAGAATTAATAAAAATAAGTGTTCAAAAAAATTTAAATTTTTATGACAAAAATCGTAGTTTGATTTAGAATATGTTATCATACCAAGTGTTTTGGTACTACAGTTTTCACCTTGTAATAAAGTTTTGATGCTTGATTTTAAAAATACGGAAGAACAGGAAATCTTGTTATTAATCCAGCAATGCCCTTGCCCAATGTCATGCTCTTTTTTCAGCAAAGTTTTTTTTCCCCCATTGTGCTTTGAAAATAATTCTCTAAACTCCGGAAACACGAAAATTATTATTTCTCTATGAGCTGAACTGATTGGAATATTTGAAAAATAATTAAAGTAACAAAGTTACGTATATGAAAACACAACCTTTCACATCTTGCTCTTCAAAATCACCCAGGTAACTTTAAATATTGTGATGATCTTCATTTTTCATCATTGAATAGTCCATTCTAGGCTAGTCTCTAAACAATTCTTCTCGCCTCATGCTATAAATTTTACTCATAATTGAAACTATTTTTTGTTTTCAATCCAGCTAATATAGAGGAAAATATTTATCATCAAATCTTGTGTTAATTTCATTAGAAACTGAATCTATTATTTTATACAATATGTTAAATCAAGGTTTGACTTTACATCATCATGTGCATTTTAGTCACTTCTTCTAAATTCAATTGAATATTCTTTGCACCTTTTTAAAATTTTCTGGAGTAAGATTTTTTTTTTTTTTTTTGAAAAGATCCACGCTTTGTTGAAATATACATCCACCTGAAATTTATTAATAGCTTCAATTGTAGCTTAAACTGAAACTTAAACAGTCCAAAAATTAAGGTTATGATCGGAGATGTTTCGATAGAGTAAAGCATTGTTCCAAAACTCTCCGCAATACAAACAAAACGAATAAAAATTCATATGAAGACATGTTAAAGGACATTAGCTTCTTCATTATTGAAAGAATTTTTTTCCAAAATCACTGCTTTGAAATTACCGAGAACGGTTTTTATGGTTTAAAAGACCATCTCGTGTTGCCTCTTGAAGGCCCTATTGTGTTACCCTGAGATTGCATTGTTAAAGAGCCCACAGAAAAGATATTTGTTGATGGTGAGATATTTTTTTCAAAAGTAGTATGTATTTTTTATGACGTATCTATGGAAGTATACTATGCATTGAGCAGTTGAAATGTGTTTCTAGAACAAGAAAGTGATGAACACTCATTAAACAGACACACTTAAAAGGTGAGCGTAACAATGAATGTAAAATACCAAGGCATTTAGTGAAAATCATGCAGCCACACCACTGCACGGACCTCTCATCCGTCGCTACACAGAGCACACAAGAGTGAAATATTTAGCCGATATGAGGTTTACGTCTTTAGTTAAAATTAACCATGATTCTTCATCAGTTTTTTCTGTTCTGAAAATCCCGGTAAAGGCTTGATGAATTTCTAATTATTTAAAAATGGAAAACACTTGCTCATGTCTAAAAATATGTCGAGTTTCTTCAAACATTACGGAGAAACAGCAAGATTCTTTTTTCCTGAACATTGGTTTGCGATTTATGTAAATTTGAATTTCCTCGTTTTTTATCAATCCTCTCAAAAAATTTGGGGGTGCGACCGCCCCCTCTCGACCCCCCTATTTGCCGCCCCTGGAAGTAACGTAAAACCGTAAGTATGCTCGGATTCGCATTGCTATATGCAATAATTACGACTTCAAATCCGTTAATGCGTAGAACTTACATAAAAACCCTATTTTCGCGCATGCATCCCAGAAGTTCCGTCGACGAAATTAGGAAGTTTCAGTTTCGTTCTATTCGGGGTTGCCAATAAAGCGAGATTTCGTCGGATCATTTCAATAGTGCCGTGTGTTATGAACTGTGTTAGAGCACTAAAAAAGATGAGTTGCGCCCTCTCTAATAAGATAGTATTCTTATTAGGATTTTTTCGTTTTTCATTTTTTTTTATATAAAAATAATTTCGTTCATTTTTTTCTTAAACATTTTATTCAGAGCAATATCAATGGTTTATGTTTAATTTGAACTATGAATCGTGTTTATACATCAATTAGTTAATTTTTAATTGTTGCATTAGGATGCTTTCTTAACCAATACACATTCACTTTTGTGGGCCCACGAGAGGCCATGTCAGCTTGGAAGGACCCCGCTCTGAATGGTAGTAGTAAAAGTTTTGAAAACTTTATAGGGGGAGGGGATCCGGAGACCAAACTGACAAAGGGGCCCACATTTTCCTTCGGCGGTCTTGTGAATTTTTCCCTTTTACTATAATTAACTAGTATGTTGTGGCCATCACGAAATTTTCTTCTATATTTTTCTTTTTTTTTTTTTTTCTGATCCCTCCCCATGCTTGACGAGGAAGCAATATTAACAACAAAAACAAAATTACACATGCAAAAACTTGACGACTGAATTCGCAACTCCAACGAACTATAGGGGGCACTGCAGTCACTGTTTAATGGCGGAATTGAAAACTAAAACAAACGCATGTGGTAGCGAAGAAAATGCTAAAAGTGTTGTGATTTTTGTTCGTATGTATGATTTTTTCGCTTTATTCGTTTGAAAAGATTTTTCAAAGTCTTGTGGATATTCTGACCCATATAGAAAGAGATTAGAAACCAAAAAGTATTACGAAAGTAAACAATTAATGTAGAACACACAGTAAGTTGTTCTGAAGCAGCCATTTTCACGATGTTGAATTCGGAATTCATAAATTTTTGGTTCGCTTCGAACGGCATTTTCATTTTGTACCGTTTTTTCTATACATTAGTACATATTAAGTTCAGTTTCGTGACATTTCCAGCATTTGTTGACATTTTTGTCACATAGTGCACATACGTGGCAGACTGTCAAGAGTAACGTTTAACACTAGATAATTTATTTCTATGACTATATGATTGGATATCCAAAGAAATCATGCATTTAATTCATTCGTCATGGAAATAATTTACCTGATATGCGAAATCTTGTCAAGATACATTAATCTTTCACATAATTTTAAAACCATAACACTATAAACAGATTTTTGGCGAACTTTTATTTTTTATTGTTCAAATTCTTAACGTTCTTTCTGGATTTTTCAATCTGTTCTGCGATAAATATTTTCAAGAAAATTTATTTGCATACTGTCTATTTCAGTAGGATACTGTAGTAACAAATTTTATTTAAATCATTTATGTGGAATTAGGTTAAAGAAAAGTGTCCAGTCAATGTTGTTAAGTTCGTTTTTTTTTCATCGAATTGAAAAACTGATATTTATTCAAATTCACTCAGAACAAAATAAATAAAATGTGTACTCACAGTTTATATATGGTGGTAGTTTTCTTTTCAGTTGATTGACCATTATTTCTTTTTACTTATCGAATTCTGTAATCTTACTATCATTTTATTCCACTCATGATAAAAATTAAAAATGGTTTAACTAAAAACGCGAAAACTCGCCAAGGCTACTTTGCTTGCACAATACTAAAACTACTATAACCCTAAACAAATTTGGCGAAACCTTTCAGCTGAGAATAAAAGGAATAAAGTAAATTCTTTCTCGGTTATTCATTTTGTTCTACGATAATATATTCAAGAAAATATTTTGCATACTGTCCATTCCAACTAAATGCTGCTGTAAAATATGATTAGTTAAATTAATTTAAGATTAAAAAAAACTCATATTCTTACAAATTCATACAAAACAATAAAAAATTTTTACCTGGTATAACGTTATCCAATTTTGTTAATCCAGAGTTTTCTTGTTTACGCTTCCACCATTTAATACTTTTTTGAAAGAAATAAGAAAAACTAACATTATTTTGAGAAGCTCGAGAATACTACTAAGGGACGAATTAATTTCTGTAGCTGAAAGCAAACTAAGACACATCGATTGCGTTAATAAATACTCAGAACAAACTGCCTGTGTTTACGTCAACAGACACACGTGATGCGCAACGTGGCAATGTTTTAGGTGCAGACGCAGTTTTATAAATCACCGCAAGGTAGCGTATTCGAGCGCTGGAGTTGAGCGAAAATTGAAAGTTATTTTAAAAGCCTTGCTTGAATTAATTACAAATATTTTATTTGTTAACAAACATAAGATGGCAACAGATAAAAATTTTAAATCATTGAGATAATATTTCCGATCATTTCAATACAATTAAAATCACGGGAAATACGCAGACAGCAACCTATTACGATTTAGACACACGGCAGTGTGTCAGCCAAGTTCGGAAATCAGGCGACACATCTGCCAGTGTGTATCTTACACGAACCATTTCAAGCTACTTTTGACTCCCTCATTTCTCAAAAACTATTAAATCTACGTGCTTGAAATTTTGTATGTCTAACAGAGCTGCCTAGCAGACCTATAATCCTAAATTTCATGAATGTACCTCTTATAATTATGGAATTATTACTATCTGAAAAGTGTCATTTTTTACACTGACTCACTCACTCATCAAAATGTTTAAGAACTTCCAAGTGTCTCACATACTTGAAATTTGGCATAAAGATAGATTTTCATGCATATGTAAAGGGAAAAAGGTATAACTTTGATATACACCCCCAAAAATTACGCGCCAAATCTGGCATTTCCTACGGACTTTTTAGGGTTGCTGTTTCTTATTTTGGTGGTTGCCAATTTAGGTTTTTTCAGCTTTTAGGTTTTTGCTGTTGCCAAATTTAGTATTTTCTTGTATTTTGAACAATTTTTTGAGTTTCTTTTAAAGTTTTGTGGCAACAATTTTTGTGGCAACAAAGTTTTGTGTCAACAAAAACAAAAAAAGTCGCCAAATTTTCGATTTGGGGGGGTATATCAAAGTAGTTCCGGGAAAAATCTAAAAAGTCAAAAAACTACATTGAAATAGCAAAAAACTACGCTATTTTTTAATGAGCATCACGGCGTAATCACTTCGCCGCGCAATTGCAAAATATTTCGCCAAATAAATCAAAACAAATGGGTTCGTCAAACGTGGCCAAAACCAGGTTTCTTGAAGTTTTAAATTAACAATTTCATTTCTAACCAAAATGGGGCTTGAAACAATACTTAAAGTTCCGTTAAAATGAAAAATGCTCCATCAAATAATTAAAATTGCAAATCTAGAGCTAAGCCTTTAAAATAAAAAAACCGGCTTTAAAATTTTATAAAAACTTTAGATCTCAATTAAATGCAAAATTTTACAGGAGGAGCAAATATGGCTGCAATAATTTCAACAATTGCGAAATATTTTCGCAAATTCCGCATATTTTACGATCTACGTTATGATAATCCCCTCAAACAATAAAGAAACTCCAGGCAGATTTTGAGATGAGTCTAAGCAATTTTCCTAATTGTCGAAAAATTTGAGGAAGCCGAAGACCAAGAGCTAATGTACGTTAGCCTTTATATTCAGTAAATTACCGCCCATTAGCCAGGGCTAAAGCAGAAATACATGAAATACACCGCCAGCTCGGTCATTTCTAGCAAAGGACTGCAGTTTCGTGCTTATTAGCACTCATCAGCCCGGCATGGGAAAGTGACTGAGCTGGAGATGGAAAACCTCTTATGGAAGCCAAGAGGGCCAAACAAACTGGTAGCTAATGTAGAATTAGCACAGACCAGCCGAGTGACCGAAGCAATGGTTCGGTTCTACTCGAAAATTGATGGCAAGGCATGGTATATTCAGTAAATTACCGCCCATTAGCCAGGGCTAAAGCAGAAATACATGAAATACACCGCCAGCTCAGTCATTTCCAGCCGAGGACTGATTTTCACACACAGACGTGACACACACGGACACACACACAGACAGACAGACATTTTCCTAAAATAGTCGAAATGAACTCAGCACACCTCAAAACGTTTAAATCGGTCAAAATTCGAAATTCGAAAACTTGCACGAATCCAATACTTTCTTCTATATATTATATTAGATTAGATAATATTATAAAGAGAGAGGATGGATTTTTGTGTGTTTATATGTTCGAGGTAATCTCCGGAACCACTGCACCTATGTGAAAAATTCTTTCACTATATGAAAGGTGCTTTCTTACTGAGTAACATAGGCTATAATTTGAAAAAAAATCCGATAATTAGTTCTTTTTTTTATTCAAATTTGTGCCCAAATTTCACGTGAATTGCCTATTATTGGCTATTAGAGGGGTGCAAAATTACTTGCAAATATTAATATTATATATCGTTGAAAAGGGTAGAATTTCCCGCGTTCTAAGCAATTTGTTTCAATGCTCTGACGTCATTACGACGGAAGCAATTTGCGTTTTTATTTCGAACTTTTTTAGGCTTTGCTGAAATTTTGGCAATACTTTCTACATTAAATCTACCAATAAAAAGTGAAGGAACCGTCCAACAGTTTTCTTTTTGACACCGTTGGAAAAGCGACATTTTTTACTCCAGAAATATCTCGACCTATGGTCGAAAAAATAACCTTCTATCTCCAAAGGAAAAAAAAGTTACAAACCGTTGAAAATAAAGTTTGAATAAATCTAATCTCCATTAAAATTACTGATGTTTTGCTTCGCTTTGCCATGGTTACGTCTTTTAGCTTCGCTTCATTTTAATTTCTTAAAGGTCCACAAACTTGGCACCGCGGAATTATAAGCCATGGGGAAATGTTTTCGCCAATTCTGCATATTTTACGATCTACGTTATGATGATTCCCCCAAAAAATGTAAAAATTGCGGGAAGAGTTTGAAAACTAGGAGTCTTAGCAATTTTCCCAATTGTCGCCAAATTTGTGGACGCCAAAGACTAAGGGCTAATGTACTTCGGCCATGGCCTTGCTGATACTGACAAAAGCAAACAATTATAGCCCATAATTGACGATAGCGCCAAACCCCCCAGTTAATATCCATGGCAGGATTGAGGGCCAATGCCTCGAGATTTTGGACTTTTTTATTTATTCACACATAAGACAACGTGAGAAAGATTTCAGCGTAAAGAAAGGAAATACACCTCTCAGAGCATCCGAGGTTATCGAACCCACGTTTACCGGCATTTGAAGCGAAGTTTCTACCACAAAGCCACGAAGGCCCCCAGCGCATAATGAATGATATAGTTTACATTTTTCTTTGCCAAAGAAAAAACATCCGCTTCACTTGCAAAAGGTCTGGGTTCCGGTAGAGTGGTCGCTTAGCGCGTTAGGCGCTGAGCAGTTCAGTCTAGGATTATTGCTTTAAAGCAACCGTAAATGTAATTCATTGTTTTGGCGATTTGTTTTGGAAGAAAAATAAACTTTTGATTTGTTTTTATCCGAGTGAAATGTACGACATTTTCTTCTTTTTTTCTGACGATGATTTTTAAATGTTAAACTGGGTGTTTTTTTTTTTTCGTTAGACGGATGAATTATGAGAGCATGCTTGCTGGGCGAGTTTGGCGATAAACAATACAGTTGCGGAACTATTTTTACATTTGAAAAATATTACTTGATGTCTTTTTTTTTATTTGGCGAAATATTTTAAATTGCAGTAAAAAACCGTTTCACTCGCTAAATACAGTTTTAAAGTAACTGTAAATATAATTTAATGATTTAACGAAAAGTTTTAAATTCCAAAGAAACTTTAATAGGTTTTTTTTTTCTTCTTTGAAATGGTGTGTACGCATTTATACAAAGAAAAAATTATCATTTTACATCAGAGGGGGAGGGGGCGTCAATTTTTTTTTTTTTTAATTCAACGGACTTCCATTAAATTTTTAGCACGGGCATCGCTGTGCGGGTACTGCTAGTATTAGATATAGAAGAAAGTAAAAATCAAATAACTGTTTGAACAATGCAGAAAATATCTTTAAATTTCAAACACTCACCCATCACACACAGCTATGAAAGATTATGAATTTTGAAGTCAGTATTTTAGCTTCTCCGTCATTAAGTCTCGTATTTTCTTTTCAAACGATATATCGAACGGATAGAAATCTAAATATTATTATCGCGGTAGTAGATATAATCGATATATGACGGTATATCGGTATATCGCCCAGCCCTACTTGTTACTATAATGATCGAAACTGTATGGTTATATACGTTGAATAACACTTTAGAAACGAATGAAAAAAAGGTAAGAATTTCCGATTTTGAAATCGACCTCCAGAAAAAATTAACGATTTTTTTGTGAAATTGTGAATGACAACTCATAGTCTCGCTGATAGAAGAGGATGTAATGGAAGGAAACGACAGATTGAAGAAGTTTCAGTGGAATGACGGTCGGCCAACGGGAGCAGGCTTGAAGCACTTGACTTCAATTTTAAACCAAACTGAAATTAATTTGTCACCTCAAGAGCAAGGGTGCCCCTCCAATCAAATATCACGAGGAACAACCCCAAATCGGGTGACCCCAAAAAAATTAAAAAATACCCCTTAAAACATACCCCCAAAAATTTTAATGTCGCACTCTGCACCATGAATCCCCCCCCCCCTTCCTCCGAGGTAAGCAACCTTGAATGTACCTTGAATGTATACAGCGGCTAAAGCTCACTTTAGCAGGAGAGAAAAACTTAGTACGTTTAATTCCTGACTTATGCGGAATGGATTAAAACAATTTCCAGCGTTCCAGCATACTTCCGTACTCGTTTCTTTTTCCCCTAACTACACAACCACAAGTCAAAGGGATTCGAAAAGGTGCCCTCCCCTCAAATCCTACGGCGCAAATTCTCCCCCCTCCCCCAATATTTTTCTCGACCTTTTATTTTTTATTTTTAGCTCTCTTTTTTATTTTATTTTACTTTTAATTTTTTTAATTTACGTATTTATTTATTTATTTTTAATTATTATTATTCTTATTGATTTATTACAAAAGTTCTGTGCTACGCCAATGACATACCACACACACACACACAAACTAAATAAATAAATGAAATTAAATGTAAACGGAATAAAATAAAATAAAATAAATAATTTAAATTAAAAATAAATCAAAAAATAAATCTAAATAAATAAATTTTAAAAAATCCCCCCCCCCCCAAAAAAAATTGGATTGCGCAACTTGCGCAATAATCCCCCGTTCCCTGTGTGCACCCCTGCGCAAGGGAAACAAGATTAAAAACAGCTTGTCTGGATTTTTTTTTTTTTTTTTCAATTCTCAATATAGTTTCCAACAATCTCTTCAACTCGAATCGAAAATTTGGAGAACTTTCGATGTCCTCAAATGTGTTACCGCAGGCTTGACGACACGCCAAAAGTCTCTCTTCCGAAGAAGTAATCACGATTCATTCCTGGAAAGAGCGGCGAGGATTTTTTGGAGTTCCTTGAATTTTAAAAAAGCTTCTCTCCACTACTGTCGAGTTTCCGTCTTTTCCCCGAGAATGGACGTCATGTTCACTTGATTTAGAGCATTATTTCTGTTTGCTTTGGAATTAAGATCTTTTGGTAGAAAGATTCTATCGCGAGTCAAAGAACGTTTGAGAAAAAGAAAATAGATGCTATACAAGATGGATATGGTTTGATTTATTTATGTCATTTTTTGATAGAACGTGAGAAAATAAAAAATTTGTAAAAATTCGGAAAGCTACAAAAAAGTGGTGCCCCCCCCCCCACGGGTCACAAGCCCGTGAACCGTTGTTTTGTTTAATGTTACAAATCGATAACCACGATTAATAACAATGATACAAATTTGGAGCTAAATGTTAGGGTGGTGCGAAAAAATCGATTTCTTTATTTCGAAATCGCGTTACCTCTCAAAAGCTGTAGTTTAGTATCCTTAATTGGGGGAAAATAATCAAAAAATTCTAAGTTGACATCTTCAGTTCGCGCATAGGGCTGAAAGTTAAAAAAAAAAAATGCTAAAAATTGAATTTTTCAAAAAATAATAAAATGAGATATTTTTTTTATTCTTTTATAACACAACAGCCATAAATTGTCGGAATATAGCGTAGTTTGAACCTAAAGAAATATTTTATAGCTTTTATATAGGATCTTTCGTATGCGCATACGCCTTAAATTGGGCTAAAATCTCCTGCACTCTCAGAAATGGACTTTCAAATTTGGCGAAATTTTCTTCGTTTTTGACGAAACCACTTCCAGGGATATGCTCCGAGCGAACATTTCGTCAAATTGAAGAAACTGCTTTTGTTAGTGGTTTGAGGATGCGAATTTCGTCAAATGTAACGAAATATTTCTTCATTCTAGTTTTGTCAAATTAACAATCATTTTCGTAGTTTTGAGAGCATTAGTTTCGTCAAATTAATTTCGTCATATATGAGGACATTAATTTCGTAAATTTTTAAGAAAATTTATTTCCTTTTTTTTTCTTTGAGCACATTAATTTTTTTTTTTGAGAATACAGTCGAACCTCGTTAATTCGAACACGCTTAAAACAAATAACTGCTGA
This sequence comes from Uloborus diversus, assembly GCF_026930045.1. Taxonomy (NCBI): domain Eukaryota; kingdom Metazoa; phylum Arthropoda; class Arachnida; order Araneae; family Uloboridae; genus Uloborus; species Uloborus diversus. The sequence continues at coordinate 88,291,012 of NC_072738.1, forward strand.
AATGAACTTTTTTGCAATCTTTGTCTTATTGTTTATTGTTTTTTGGATAAAGCGAACCAACTTTTTATAATAATCGATTTTAATGGTCCCTTTAAGTTCGTTATAACGAGGTTCGACTGTATTTTATAAGATTCGTGTGCGTGTGATCAAATCCTAACTTCAGAATCTTACCACCGTAGTTTCCCACTTTATTACGTATAGTCACTTTCACAGGCCCGTCATTTACGAGGTCAGGGAGGGGGTAAATTGACCCCCTCCCCCCCCTCCCGTCTTGATTTTTGAACATTCATGTTTTTATACATGACTGGCCGTTGTTTTAGTTCGTTTTCTGTAAAATTTTTATTGAGTACAGACTCTTTGTCATATTTGGGAAAAAATTGAAACAACGGGCCTGCAGCCCCCTCCCCCCCCCATCAAAAAAAAAGACAAGTAATTGTTAAAAAAAAGAGGCACATAAAATATGTCAAGCGAATTTTTATTTATGTAAAAATGCAAACAAACAACTTCTTAAAGGTAAAACAAATCATTGCAGATTAAACTCCCTATGATATCTAATCAACCCCCCCCCCCTTATAATGGGGGTTTTTCCTTCAAAAAATCTAATTTTTGTCGGATATTTTCCAAATTTGGCACAGAGGTTCGTTATTGGAGGCTCGGGAATTCACACAAGGTCGTTTATGACCCTCTATGTGGGGGGTGGGGGGGACAGACAACCCCACATTGGGGGTTCTCCGTATTTAAAAAAAAGTTTTTGTCCGATCTTTTTTAAATTTGCCACAGAGGTTCTTAGATGCTCAAGAATCACGCAGGGTAGTTTTCATCACTTTATAAGGGGAGGGGGCGCGATGGGGGGGGGGTCGTTCTTTGAAAAAATCCAATTTTTGTCGGATTTTTCCAAAAATTGATACATAGGCTCTTTGATGCACGGGGATTCACGCAGGGTAGTTTTCGGTCTTCTATGGGGGGAGGGCAACCCCTATGGTAGTTTTCCTACAAAAAATCCAGTTTTTGTTGGATCTTTCCGAATGTTGGCAGAGTTTCGTTATTTGATGCTCAGGAATTCTGATAGGGTGGTTTTCTTTCCGCTATGGGGGGCAACCCCATACGGCAGGGGTTCTTATAGAAAAACAGTTTTTATCATATATTTTCCAAATTTGGAACAGAGGTGCCTCTGATGCTCGGGAATTCACACATGGTAGTTTTCAAAGCTCCATGATGGGGGGGGGGGGGGGGAGCAACACCGCATTGGGGGTTCTCCTTATATAAAAAAAGTTTTTTTCCGATCTTTTCTAAATTTGCCATGGAGGTTCTTTGATGCTCAGGAATTCACGGAGGTTAGCTTTCGTCAATGTATGGGTGGGGGGGGGGGGCAACCCCGATGGGGTTTTCCTTGAAAAAATTTTATTTTTTGTCGGATCTTTCCAAAATTTGGCATAGAGGTTCGTTCATTAATGGTCAGGAATTCTCATAGGGTGGTTTTCGCCCCGTTTATGGGGGACAACCACTAAATGAGGGGTTTTCTTACAAAAAACCAGTTTTATCATGCCTTTTCCAAAATTGTCACAGATATCCTTTGACGCTCGGAAATTCCCGTCTTCGTCCCGCTATGGAGTGGGAAACCACGTGTGTGTGTGGGGGGGGGGGTCTTAAAAGAACCCAGTTTTTGTCTGATCTGTTCCAAATTTGGTACATTTGTCTTTTGATGTTTCGGCATTCTCATAGTGTGGTTTTCGCCCCGCTATGTGTGGCAATCCCCATAAGAGTTTTCCTTATTAAAATCAGTTTTCGTCGGATCTTTTCCAGATTCGGCCCAGATATCCTTTGATGCTGGAAATCCACATAGGATAGTTTCCCATGGGGTAGTATTCATATGGGGTACTACCCCATGTGATTAAAGAACCTATGTGCCAAATTAGAAAAAGATCTGACAACAGCCTGGATTTTTGTAAGGAAAACTCCCCTAATTGGGGAGGGGGGGTGCCCCTAAAGCGGAAAGAATATTTCAAACTGTTTGAACTACATCGCTACATCACGATGTAAGAACGGCGATGCATCACGATGTTGAAATTCCTACATCGCCCTGCCCCTACTGGGAATATAAAAGTGCTACTTCCTCAGCAGACATTGGGTTCTGGAAAAATAAATCATGTGCCACTTTTATGCACAGTTAGATCGATATATGCTCGGGAGAAAATTGCTGAGAAGTTTCTTCATTGCATCGCATGAAAAATTCCAGAAAAAAAAAAAAAAAAGATTTTTATCCAACTTATACCACAAATTTCAAAGAAAAAGTACAATAAATTGGACAACTTTAAGTTAGTACATATTTGTTCTAAAATTAGATACAGAAAATAAAATTAGATAATCTTAAGAAAAAGCTTACCTTTTTCTTTTTCTAAATAATTATTTGTTTTATTAATTTTGCTTGTATGTAGAATGTTTATTTGGCCACATGAAATGCATGCAATAATAAAATTCCTGTTTTTTAATACAGGAATTTTATTATTGCATGCATTTCATACTTCATACTTTGAAAACAATTCTCTGCCAAAATTGCAAAAGGTATTTGAAAATATAAATCTTAAAAAAATGCAGATGTGAAATAAATCTTTCGGTAAAATTAATTTAGTGTAATGTTTGTTAAATAATTATAAAAATATACCTTTGCTTTTCACCCCTAAGTTTTTATTTTTATTTCCAAACATGTATAACATGAAATCAATGTCATAATATACGAACATTTAGAATATTGTTATAATTATGAAAAAGTCTTCGTCTGTCCTTGTTCCAATTATCTCCGTGATGTTGGATCCATCCTAAAAAAAGTTTTAAAAAGAGAATATATAACATAATAAGTAAAGGTTTAAGTCCATGGGTGTATGCCCTTATGCACATGGATCTTTTTTCTATTTCGAGGAAAGTTTTACGATTAAATTCATCAGTTTATTTCTGAAATAAAACATGTTTTCACGATATCTTTCAAAATCTGAGTTTTTTTTTTCTTAAGTTAAAAAGCTACGATTCGCTTGTGACTTTGAAAAGCATCTGATTTAATTTTCATATTTTTCAAAATATATGATGATTTCAATGCTGACAGCTTTTTTTCAAGCAGATTGCAAGAATGAGTTATTTTTACAGAGGATGAACAAAATTTTTATTTAGGCAGATAGACTCTCAGTTAGTTTCTGAAATTAATTTCTGAATAATATTCTAGAATTAGAGTTTCTTCAATTTATCGAGAATCAGCATTATTTAGCTATTAAACGAGTTAATTCTTTTGCACATCAAGTCGTGAATTTTCATTTTTTTGAGCTATAAAAAAATCAAAAGTGCGAAAATTGTTGATCTGTGATTTTTTTTTAACATTTATTTTTTATTTAACCGATAGCCAAAATACACCGTTTTCTTTTCTTTTTTTTTCGATTTTCGTGTTCCGTTTTCTTTACGAATGTTTTCTGAAGTACTCTCTCCCCCTACTCAAATTAGTTCCAATAAAGTACTTATGAATTAAGTGGTACTGAAACTGGTGATTATGATTTTATTTGCACTTTTTCAGAGATTTTATTGTGCTATGTTATCAATAAACAACATTTACTTACCGAGCTTTACTTCCTTAAACTATTATCAAATTCGAGTCAAAACCCAGGGCTCCAACACTCGAAGCCAAGCTCCATTTCATAAGTTAGCTTATAATTACATAAAGCTACCTTCTAGCTGATGAATAGGGATTTAGTAGAAAAAAAAAACTGATTTTTCTGCTATACTGGGAGTAGAGTACTTACAAAATGGGGCGTAGCTTAAGGGCGTGTGTACTTCGGGTTTTTTTTAACTCAGCTGGTAATGACTTTAAGAGGGAATGCTTGCCAAGTAAAGTTTTTAATTGATAGTATAGTACCTTGAAATCTTTAAAAAATATTCGAACAAAATCATAAATCATCAGAGTCAATCACTAGTACAAAAATATTCAAACGTAGCTCTACTTACTAGTTTGGGACGGAGACAAAGGGAGTATCACCTTTTAACTAAGCATATTTGATTTTTAAAATATGCAATTTTCACGCTAGTAAATAAAAAAAAAAAAAACGCCAAGGGAGAAGAGCTGCCAAAGATAGGGGAAACCCAATAACAAAGTGCATTTCCTTGTTTGTTTGTGTCTTGAGAACTAATTGACTGATATCAATGGATTTTTTTTTCCAAAGATTTATAATGAAAATAGGGACCAGTGTGGTGCAAAACAAGCAAAGCTTGTTACTTCTTATCATACATTTTCATTATCCTTTTAATTTTTCATATATTTTCATTATCCTTTCAATTTTTCAATTGAAGTTCGGTTAAATTTTCAGACATTTTACTTTGTATCCAGCAAAATCACAGCTCCAACAAAAAATTTGGATTTATTGGAAGTTCATCTATAAAATGCTTCTTAGTCTGATTTAATGTAGACCGGGATTTCTCACTTTTTGTTGACAATACCTTCAGGCGGCAGAATATGGCAATAAAATTAATGCTGCATTTATTTTAGCTGTAGAAACTATGTATAATGGAAAAATTCATAATTATGACAAATCATGTAACACAAATTGACTTAGAAAAACCTATAAATTTAGTGTATGAAGTGGGAAAATAAACAAAAAATGCTTATTATTGTTATTAATTTTCAAACATGCTGCTATACTATCTTTTCTTTTTAAATCGAGGTTAAACATTAAAACTCTACTTTCAATAATTTATTTTAATTTGCGGAAATTTTTTAAAAAATATTGAAAATATTCTGCTGAAATATCAAGCACAAAGATAGAGTTCTTTATGGAAATTAATATTTTCTCTATCTTAAAATGATTTGTATTAAATTGATATTTACTTTACTTCATGTTTTATGCAAGTAAAAAAGAAAGGTTCCACAAATAATGAACATAAGCACTTATTGCTAGAAACATCTGCTGCAGGGAAAGAGCTTATATAAACAACATGGGATAAGCATCTACGAGCTTAACAAAATAAAAGACGGTATCATTTCGGATCCAAAAGCTGATATAAACGGTTTGCATTTATTTTTTATTGCATCAAGCGCTTTTTTTTTTCCTCGAGTTTCATCGATTTTATTCAAAGATTGCTAAACAATTATTTTAAAATATTTTTCTACGAACACTTTTGTGTTATAAAGTTCTTGATACTTTTTGATTATTAATTTCTTCAAAATCAATTTTATTTTGCTACTTAAATATTTCATGAAGTTTTGTAATATTGTTTACCCATTCCAAAACATTAATTTTTACTAATGGGTATAGCAATATTTCATTGAAAATGATAAGTTTGCGAACACTTTTGGGAACTACTGTATAAATTATTATATTGAAAAAAAACATTAAATGTAGAGTGGAAGAAGAAAAAATATCAATACTTACTGGGGGATTGGTACATAGTATTTTTTTAAGAAAATAAAAATGCGGAATGAAACAAATTTGAACTATTAAACTAAAAAATACACTTCGTTTAACAGAATTATTTTTGTAAAATTAATGGAGAAGAATGAAAACACATAACCATGTAATATATTCCACGTTGAAATTAAAAGCTTCAAAGTTCTACAGTGGCTCCCAAAAGTGTTCGTACACTTTGAAATTTTTTAGTAAAACCAAAATAACTAAAAACTGAATTCGAATATAAAGTCCAATATTTTTTCACATCATTCCTATGTCATTCTAAATATAACCCATTGTTTTTTTTTTTTTTTTGTTTTTTTTTTTCAAAATATTGACGGATCTTCTTTTTGAAATGGGTCAGAAAACGAAGAGACAGAGAAATAACACGCCACAAAAGTCATCGTACACTTAAATATTTTCGAATAAATTCATGATTAAAATTATCATACGCCATTTTATTAATATTTTTGCATTGTGTCGACCCTTATAAGTCATTTGCCTTTAATTTTTGGTTTATTTATTCCATAATATATTGCTTATTACTGTAAAATGGCTGGTATTCGTAAAAAACTGCAAACGCCATTCAAAATTTGATTTTTTTTCCCACAGTAGTGGTAAATTGGTTTGAAATGTCTCTAAATTAGTTAATTTATTCGTTTGTATAGTAAAGTGCTTGATAAAATGCTTTAAAGAAAAGAATCGGACCGAAAACAAGGTAAGAAAAGATCAACCGGCAAAGTTGACAAAACGTGATCGTAGATTTAAAGTTAAAAAATTTATGAAAAATACACATTTCAGTACTGTAAAAGTTTCTGCAGAGTAAAATGAAACATTTTACATTTAATTTTCACCTAACATTGTTCGCCAAGTTCTTTGATTAGCTGGATTAAATGAGACCTCTTCCCGCAGAAATTTTCTTGGTCGTGCGAAAAACAGAAAGCTTACGCTTTTCGTCCCAAAATCAATGATAAATAAGCTAAAAACAGTTTAGAATCATGTCTTACTTACAGATAAAAATTAATTTAACATTTTTGGTTAAATTGTTGTATAACTGTAAGTAGAAGAAACAATTAGGAACTTAATCTTAAGAACTTAGTTGGATCAGTTAATCAGGACGGTGAAGGTGTTTTAGTGTGAGGGTGCATATCAGCATCAGGACTTGGTAGTTCGTAATTTTTTGATGAAATAATGAATCATGCTGTTCCTTTAAATATTTTAAAAACCAATTTTGAACTCTTAGCCAAAAATTTGGTTATTGGAAACAACTTTGTTTTTTTATCAAGATAACGATAAGAAGCACACGTTTTTCAACGTTTGCGTCTAGTGCCTCGAAAATTGTCCTAAAATTTAGAAAATACCTCCTCAATCTCCAGATTGTAACTTAATGTAACGTATTTAGAGATATCTGGAGGCTAGATTACGAAAATAGGGCTTCAAAAACGAAAATAGAGCTAGAAATAGTAATAATCGAAGTGTGGTATAGCACTTACTCAGAAATTACGCTAAAAAAAGAAAGAAAAAGAATGAAATCTATTCCCAGATGTTTAAAAGGTGTTATGAATACTGTATGATATTCTACTAATTAATAACTTAATCAAAAGTTAGATTAGTCAATAATATATAGACATTTTATAAAGTGTACGAAGAGTTTTGTGAGATAAAATTTCCGGCACTTTTCGGTTTATGATTTTTAAAAAATAAAGTTTTAATATTTTTTAAATATTTTCGTGCAGTTTTGTTAAAAATTGATCATAGATCTTATAATTAAATACCTATTCCGAAATATTAATTTTAACCAATGATTTGGGGCCTATTTCGTTGAAAGTCGTAGGTGTACGAAATCTTTTGGGAGCCACTGTATGCCATTTATAAAAGCGCTGTATATCATCTGTGTTAGTTTAGCTACGGTGGAGTGTTTTTTTTTTTTTTTTTTTTTTTGTAAGTTTAAATTCGTACAAATTCTTTAGTCATGTTTGTAATTTTTTTAACGAAATAAAGGAAGTACGTTTTTGGAAATAAATGTCAACAAACCAATATTCTCTTTTTCAAATAAAAAAAAATAACGCTAGCTAAGCCTAACGTGGAGGTGACTCAAAGTTAACAACACACAGAATTCTAAACCTAATCGAACCGTTCGTTTTCAATTTTAATGTGTTTTAAATACAACAATAAACACAACACTAAACAAAAATGTAACAATACGTAAAAGAAGTCACATTGCACATACAAATTTCATTAAATACTAACCTTTTTTTTTTTTTTTTTGAATCCTGTAGGATAATTTCCGTAAGATAATTTAACGAGCAAGTACAAGACTGAAACAAAAATTCCCAGAATGCACTGCAATATGACGAAATTGGGACGAAATAATTTCGTCAAAAATTTGAGATTTCTGGTTTCGTCAAATATCACGTGATTCGGTGACGAAAGGATCGTCGAAAATAACGAAATAGTGCTCGAGGATTGCCGAATCGTCAAAATTGAGCGTTTCATTTTTGACAGTGTGCCCAATCTAAGGCGTATGCGCAAACTAAAGATCTTTTTTAAAAGCCTTATAAAATATTTTTTAGGTTCAAACTACGCAAAATACTGACAATTTATGGCAGTTGTATTTTGGAAAATACAAAAAAACTAATTTTATTATTTTCGGAAAATTTCAATTTTTAACATATTTTTTCAAACTTTCAGCCTTATGCGCGAACTGAAGATGTCAACTTAATTTTTTTTATTCTATTTTCGCAATTGAGGATACAATACTGCAACATTTGAGAGATAACGCGATTCCGAAATGAAGAACTCGTTTTTTTCGAACCACCCTACTAATATTCAGAAATTGGTTTCTGAAAAATAGATACATTTAATAAAAGCAGCATAGTAATGATAACAACAGTTATTGCTTTTTCATTTTCTTCCCTTTTCCATATGTTCCCATATTATTTAGGGGGGGAAAAATCAATATTTTGAAATTTTATTTGTATTCTGGTCCTCGAGAATCTTTTTAATAAGAGGTACGGTCTTCGGGTAAAAAAAAGGTGAGGCACCACTGCTAGAAAAATGGAAACGGTAGGTGCGGTGGACTTTGGGGTGTCATGTCATTCTAGAAAAATGCTAGGTAAAATGAAGGGAAAAAGAAATAGTAGAGAAATGCTTTATTTTTCGTTATGAATTTATTCGATAAATGCAATAAAGAACTTTATTTTTTTGAATAAGTTGGACGTTTCTGATAAATAATTTCTTTCAATTTGAAGCTTATACGTAGTAAAAAATTAAATAAGTAAAAAAATGAGGAATGTAGCCCAGAAAGTAGCATTTGCATTGTTATTTGTTTTTGGTTATTGCAGTTACATAATTTGCGGAAGTAACAGGTCCGGATCTATAAACTTTGCCCCCCCCCCCCTGCAACAAAATCCGCAGGGTTCCTCCCCAGAGGCCATCAATGTATATTTGCAACGTTAATATGTCTCAGTGCTAATTTTTTTTTTTTTTTTTTTTTCATTTTCTTGAGCCGTTTGGTCCCTTAAGGACATGCCACCCCCCCCTCCCGCACTGCGGGGTCTGAGGGTACGCAGATCTGAGCCTCTGGAATTAGCTTGCTGAGTTTTAGGATTCGATTTAAAAATATCCATTGCATCTCCATCGGAAAAAATCAAAAGTTCGCAATGTTCCGGTACGTTTGAAATGTTATAACCTCTGAATTTGGAGAATATCAACAGACATCAGATGATATTTTGAAATTTCAGATATTAGTTTCAAGTATCAGTGATTGGTAAATGTGCTTGAACTTTTGCGTCAATTTTTGCACGACGACGAAGGATGTTCTTGAATTTTAGAGACTACTTCCAACCTTTTGCACTTGGTAGAATAATCTTGAACTTCGGACGATGTTTTCACGTTTAGAGAAGGTTTTATGAAATCGAACGTTTAACAAATTCCATCATGGGGTCTTTTGATGTGGTGTTAAGGGTCACGCGGATCACATGGCCAGCAAGTATCCGTAATCCTCTTTTAAAAACTGTGTGTGTTTTAACAGCGTATTTCTAAGTTTGTTCTAAATTAACGAGGAAACATTATCTGACATTGAAAATAATGCGATTACCCAATCGAATGGACTGTAACTTGTTTCGGATTGCGTGTGGTTTCACTTTATAAATAACCCTTTTCTTTCTTTTTTTAAAAAAAAAAGTTTAAAACAGTGAAACCAACAAAATCCTGTGCGTTAGATAACTGCTTCGGTGCAACTGGTATTCTTCAGGACTCGCAACTAGCCTAGCGGGATTGGAATACAGTCAGAATCAGACCTAGTCTGAACCTGTGATATTTTCGAAAACCTTTTTTTTTAATCAACGAATCCACATATAAATAATTGCCGATGATTGGATAACCCGAGTTTTTCAACGAACTCGCGACACGGCATGAGAATTTGATAATGTGTTTTGGTAATGTTTAACATGCAGGGAAAGGCTTTATTGTGACAAGGCTGAACTCGATCCCGCAACTTAACTGTTTTACTGGTCTCATTTCAGGGGAATGAAGAAACGAAAAAGTGGTAAAATATGAACGCTTTCTACTAGAGTTTAGCGTTAGTCCACTGAAGTTAGGGTTACAATTTCAACTATCAAAATATCACCAAACAGGCAATAGCTTCGTTCAAATGTAGAAGAAATTTTCACCCGTCCATACCTTGACTGGCGTCTTCCTAGCTTTAAAATATTTCAATTAGATGTATTCATGAATATAAAAATTTCTAGCACTTTACGGTACATACTTCTACAATTTATATTCAAACAGCTGCTATCAGCAATGAAAAAGCCACAACGACAAAGAAAGCTTTTCTGCAAAGATACCCAATAGTTTAAAAAATATATTTTGAACATTAACTCTGTATGCATTATGCATGTATAGATGCGCACAACACTATTTTATTCTCGCTCACCTTTCGTCCGCTTCATTTTTTATACAATAAAATTGTTTTATGGAGTTATTTCCCTTCTTCGTTTGTTATAACTACTTTAAACGAATTCCAGTTACTCAATAGCGCAATAGTTCTTCAAATATTTAAAAACAGCGCGGTATTTATACATTCACTTACGTTTGGAAGACCAATTCCAAGATTTGGAATGAATCGCAAAAGGGCAACACACCGAAGAAGTCATAAATAATCGATGAACATGTGTTTACTTTTATTCTCGCTTCACTTTCCTGAAATCTGAAAATCGGAGCGAAACTTTTCCCCGACGTGACGTCGAGGGAAGCAAACGTCACCGTTGACGTCACTCTTTACGCACTGTTACTATAGCAACGGGAGTTTGTGGAGTTACGATGGAACGAACGGGAGTCAATTGATTAAGAGGTTGTAAAATGGAATAAAGGAATGCTTCTGGATAGTTATAGTTCATGCACCAAAAGTTTCTGGCATAAAAAAATGAGAAAATCATACAGACATAAATCCTGCAAGAAAATATTTGTGAGATTGAATACAATTGTTGACCATATAAAAACATGTTTGTAGCAATTGAAGAACAATGTCAATCGTCGCAGTCTTTTAGAAAATCACATTTGAAAGTTCAAAACAGCATCCTTTCTTGATTGCATAGTAAACTTTTGGGTGATTTTATTTCTTGATCGTTCTTCTTTCTTGCAAGTTTAAATAAATAACAGAGAAATAACTTCTTTTCTACAAACATTCCGTGTTGCATTATTTTTGAATTAAAAGAACAAAATAAATAAATAAATAAATGACATTTTGCCTGTCCTCCGTCCATTCTGCAATTTTATAGACGTTTGAGAACAATTGTCTTTGAATTTCGTTTTCCTATATTTTCAAGCTGCTAACGAATTCAATGAAAATACCAATGATTGAATAAAAAAAAGTGGGGAAATAAATATTTTTGAGGTACAAAACCTCTGTTTACCTAAATTTAGACAACACAGGAGTGGTTGAAAGCACAAAAAAGTTCATGCAAATAAAACATATGAATAAGGGTTAAAATATTTTCCGTTTAACGGCTGTAAAACAGATTCAAATTTGCAGGATGTCTGCACAACTCGCCTGGAGTACACAAAAGCACCCTAAGAGTGCATCTTAGAGAGCCATAGTTTTCGAGGGGGAAAAAAAAAACGAAAGGAAGGTATGGCGTTATATACGTGTGGAGAAAAAAACTCGTTGTTAAAAACATATGCATCGGTATTTGTATGTGCTTGCATAAGAAGATGTTAAAATTGTGCACGGTGCATTGTCGAAACACACTGTAAATAATCTCTGTAAAAATAGAGCGAAAGAACCGAGAACCTCTGTTAAGTTACGCAAGTTCTTTAAACGCTGAGAATCAAGTGTCTTGGTAAAAGTTTTACAGAAAATTTGTTCTTTTAAATAGTTTTGTAAAAATACAGAAAAAAAAAAACAGTTCGTTTCAGTTCGACATAGTATCTTCTGCCAAATTTAAACTGTAACCAACATATCAGTATTTTCTAATTCAACTTCAATCATGTATTTATCACTATTACGTATACATTGCCACATTTATGATGGAATTATAGTTTTTGTACAAATAATAATATACATAAAGAAAAATTATGCATTCGGAACTAAACCGAAAACCGAAACCGTAATTTTTGGTGGAACAAAAAAACCAGAGCTGAAACGAAAAATATTTTCTTTTTTAATCGAACTGGAACGAAAAAAAAAGGAATAAAATTAATTTGAATTTTGTCATTTTGAATCCAAATTATGTTTGTCGCAATCACGAGTGTGTGTAGGCGTGTGTGTTTGTGTGTGGGGGGTAAGTGTGTTTGTGTGTGGGGGTTATGTGTGTTTGTGTCTGTGTGCTGGCATACGTGTGTGGGTAGTTGTGTGTATGAATGTGTGTGTGGGGGGGGGGGGGTATGTGTATGTGTGTGTAGACATATGTGTTTGAATATGTGCGCAGGCATGAATGTGTGGGTAGTTGTGTGTGTGTATGTGTATGTGTATGTATGTGTTTGTGTGTGTGTGCGTCTGTGTGTGTGTAGTTGTGTATGTATGCGCGTATGTGTAGGTATGGATGCAACCTGGAGACGGCTTTTGCTATAGGAGCAGCATCGTGAGGACCCGGTCGACGGTGATGGTGCGGAGGGTGGCGGTGGGAAAATAAAATGATAGGACATTAAAACAGTCAAGTGAGAACAATAAGCAATCGTGATTGCCCCAAAAAAAAAAAAAAAGGTTGAAAGCTCTGCTTTTAACTACCAGTGTAAAGCCTACCTCCTACTATATTTTGATATTTGAGATTTTGGCACAATTGCAAAATTTTGAGCAATTGTCGTTTCAGTCTAGAAACATCGGCAAGTCCCTAGTACATAAGAATTATAAATCGTTGCAAGGTATCGCATCTTTAATTTAATTTTCCTCTTAAACATCCCCTTTCTGTAAATTAGGAAAAGAAAAAAAAAGGAGAGAGAGATGAAAAAAAAAGTTTGGATAACTTCTAAAGTTAATTTTAAAAAAAAATTGAAAAAAAAAAATAGAACCGACTTCAAAATTGCTCTAAAAAGTGAAAAATAATTTTATTCTTTAAACACCATCGATAATGCTTTTAAACATAATTTTTGAAGTTGGCGCAAAAGCAAAATGTAAAATTCAGTGTAACCATGCTTCGTTCATATTTTTTTTCAGAAAAGCATCCAAAGTTACGAACGAAACATTTATATCGCTATTCAAATATGCTGTCATCAATGCATAATGTATGTGATATGAAGAAACTGGTCCTGGTGAAGTTTATAGTTGTATTTGAGTTATGGCTGCGAATGATTTTATCTATCGTTTTTGCGCCAACTTCAAAAATTATGTTTAAAAGCATTATCGATGGTGTTTAAAGAATAAAATTATTTTTCACTTTTTAGAGCAATTTTGAAGTCGGTTCTATTTTTTTTTTTTCAAAATTTTTTTATTTCATTCTTTTTAGTGTAAATGTAGGTATTTCAGAAATAATAAGAAGTTACCATCACGAAACTTCACATTTTTTTTCTTAAAAATGCTCCATACTAAAAAAAAAAAAATATTGACACGCGTTAAACTTTAAGCGATTGGCACTAAAAACTTATCTTTGTTCCTCTCTGGAAATCGTGCGTAGTTAATTTAATTATAACCATTTAAGTATTACGTTTTTCCTAACTAATTTACATTCCACAGCATCTAAGTTGCTCATGATGCAATCCTGTATTTTCTTACTTAGCCCCGATCATCTGTTATCGGCATAGATGATAACGATAAAAATACTGCAGAGTAGTTGAGTCAAACCTAATGGTAGCATTGTGAAGGCTAAGCAGATCCTAATCACTGCATCACCTCGCTTCCAGGTTAGGTTTACCCCTACTATGGAGCAATAGCACTGAAGAAAGGAAGATTTTGATAATTCACATAGGGTTACTATAAATCAGCAGGGTTACTAAAATAAAATTATTTACGCCAAAAATGAGACGACAGCGCCAGATTCCCCATTATCGAAATATCCCTTGAAGAAATTTGATGCTTGCTTCAGAGAAGTCTTCATTCAAAATTATCATTACAATTACTATTAATGTTACTGTTATAGGGCACCAAACTTTTATAATAATGAGTTTCCTATTGTCGCGTAGATGAAGATAGCGAAGACAATGTGAAAGCCAAATGAAGCGAATACTCGTTAGTCTCAACTCGAGATCTTTATTCAGAACCACGAATGAACGTTACATCTCCTTTTATACAACTTGAGAAAGTGCTGGAACTTTCCAGACTTGGAAAGATACGGAAATTAATAGAAGATTCGAGAAAATACGGGAAACAGTAGAAACGAAATTTTAGTAAAATTCACGTTGTCCTAGTCGGGATTTGAACCCGGGTCGCTCGTGTAGGAGGCGAGAATTCTACCACTGAGCCACCGTTATCCACGGAGGAAAAGTGCGAACTTCGCTACAAAATCATTTAATAGGGAAATTGCACAAAATTTACTGTTTTTTTGCCCATAACTTTTTTTCTAAAGAACAAATATGGTCAAACAAAGTAATGGGACCTAAGTTGAGCCATCCCCTATCCATTAAAAAAAGAATCATCAAAATCGGTTCACTAGGTGAGACGCTATGAGTGGACAAACAAAAAAAAAAAAAAAACATACATACGGTATGAATTGATAACCGCCTCCTTTTTGAAGTCGGTTAAAAAGTAATATTAATTTTTTTCTTTTCTTTTCTCTTTTTGCGCTCTGATTTTGACCTCATTCTGTGACGACTAGATTCTCTCTCATCCCGTTGAAACGATAACTAGGTGAAACTCGTGGTATTTAACGCTTTTCCGGGATTTTCCGGTAACGCATGACGTCACGGATAGAACCGAAAATGTCAAAGATCGTCTCGAATTCTCCTCAGTCATCGGAGGGTACCTATCGATTCCTCCTTCGAGCAGAACAGCGACTCGCTTACAGGCATTTTCGCTTAGCGAGTCAAGAAACTTCACAATGTATTAGGTACTTCAAACAACTTCTATATCAGTTGCACTAAAAAAAAATGCCTTTAACGAATTCTAAATATTTTTAAACTGTTTAGTACTTTTACTCCATGAAAAGCTTATTTTTATTAATTATTTCTTTTTCTTTATCAATTTATTCGTTTTGGAGGGCAACAGTGGATATAAAAAAAATAAATTAGTGTGTTCTTTCTTCTTGAAAATGTGCGGTGGCAAAAAAAAAACAAAGAAGAAAGAAAAAAAGTGATTTGAATAGCCAAGAAATAATGGCTTTATTGTTTACTAGCGGTACCCGCACAGCTTTGCCTGTAGTAGAAAATTAAAAGGTCATTTGGGGTTCGCCTGTATATTTACAACTAATGGATGATGAATTTCTCGCCAATATGCTATGTTAATTTGCTCGTCCAAGTTACGGTAATTTGCTTGTCCATGTTATGATAATTTACTCGTCCATGTTATGGTAATTCGCTCTGTAAAATGGGCTTGAAATTGGAATAGAAAAAGAACAAAACCGAATTTTCGAAAAATCGCTTCGAGGTGCTCACCCCTATGCTACGAACTAATTATGTTTCAGATTTCATGAAAATTGGCCAAACGGTCTAGGCGCTATGCGCGTCACAGAGATCCAGACTTTCAGCTTTATTATTAGTAAAGATTATAAAATTTCGCTTACTATAACTTTTATACAGTCCCAATCCGCTACATAGTTTTTGTGAAGGATTAAGTGTGTTTCATTCCGAACCAGAACGGTACACGGACATTAAAATAACACTTAATCTATTAGTTATTTGCTATTATTTTTTTATATTTGTTATCTCCTAATTTGGAATTTCGTTTTTCAACAAGAACTATGAAACTTGCATAAACTTTCCTATTTTTATTCGTAAAAATGAAGGAAAAGATAAATGAAGTTTCTCTTATGCATGTTGAATTTTTCGAGTCATGGATTCCTTCTTACTGGACTAAATTTAATCAATGAAAGAAAGAAAAAAAAAATAATTAATTTGAATTGTGGCATGTTGAATTCAAATTATGTTTTCCGCAATCACGAGTGTGTGTATGTCGGCGTGTGTGTTTGTGTCAAGGCATGAGTGTGTGTGTATAGGTATGTGTATGTATGCGTGTGTGTTTGTGTCTGTATGCAGGCATGAGTGTGTGTGTTTGTGTCTATGTGCAGGCATGAGGGTGTGTATGTGTATGTGTTTGTGTCTGTGTGCAGGCATGAGTGTGTGTGTGTATGTAGGATATGTACGCAACCTGGAGACGGTTTCCGCTAGAGTAGCAGCATCGTGAGGCCCGGTCGACGTTGGTGCTGCAGAGGGTGGCGGTGGGAAAATAAAATCGCAGGAACATCAAAACAGTCAAATGAGAGCAATAAGCAATCGTGATTCTCAATAATAATTGGTAATAACTTTTTACTAAGAAAATTACAGCTCTAAAAAATATTTTTCAAATCAGATTTTGAATTTAACGCCTGGTTTTTGCATTGCAATATATTTGATGGTCACGAATAAAATCAAAGATGAAAGGAGTACCTTTTCGCAAATAAAATTAACGTTCTGTTTTGTTGAGATGAAAACGTATTTTAGTCCCTTTGTTTCGTTGCTTCTTTTTATTTCTTTTTTGCATTTTCAGAAACGTACTTTATTTTTTGCAATCCAAGTCCTTTTGTTTTATTGAAAAACTAGTGGTACTCGTACGGCTTTGCCCGCAGTAGAAAATTAAAAGGCCATTTGGTTCGTCTGTATATTTACAAATAATGGATGATGAATTTCTCACCAATTGGCTTGCCCATGTTACGGTTCCACGCTATGATAACTTGGTAATTTACGCGCCCATCTTATGATAATTTTGCTCGGGAAAAAGTTCTTAAAATTGGAATAGAAAAAGAACAAAATCGAATTTTCGAAAAATCGCTTCGAGGTGCACATCCTATGCTACAAACTCATTTTGTACTAAATTTCATGAAAATCGGCCGAACGATCTAGGCGCTATGCGCGTCACAGAGATCCTGACAGAGAGAGATCCTGACATCTAGGCAGAGAGACTTTATATTATTAGTGAAAGATAATTAAACTGAATGTTTTTACTACTAAGGGCAATTCCACAAAAAAGTGGACATGAGGGTTGAAATTTAAATATTGTTTTATAGTAACATGAGGTTTATGAAAATATTACAAAGAAATTTTTTTTGTATAAGTTATGTTTTTTATCAATTTTTTTGAACCTACAGTTATCGTAGTACAACAAGCTTTCATGTAGGAAAAAAACGGAGTATTTTCATTCATCCAGGATTACTATTTAAAGTCGCAGGTTTTTTACTTTATGAGTATATATGTTACCATTTGTGTCATTTGTATATCTTTTGGAACACTTACTTTTCCATAACAAAATATTTAACAGGATTTTTTGTATGAATGAAGTTATAAGGTCTTCCTATCACACCCGTCACAAAAAAAGATGCTTAAGTTACCATATAGCAAATGCATTCTTCCATGAAAAAACATGAACTTTCCCAAGTTCTAATTTTTGTATTTCTGAATAAGAGTGCAATGTTTAAATTTGATCAAATTTTTCGTCTCCCACAGCGGTTCCCAACCGGTGGTTCGAGAACCCCTGGGGGTTCATGAGAGGTTTTCAGGGGGTTCGCGAAAAAAATATTGTAATGGCAGAGTTTTAACATTCCTTTGTCTGATGAAGTCTCATGTTCAAGCAAATTTTGCTTCTTTTTTATTCATTTCCCCCTCGCCCTTTCGATGCTTTTAGCATGAAAATATTTGCATACTTGCTGACACATTGTACATTTGAAGAATTTAATGTCATTGTAAAGCGCCGGTTTTACCACTTTCATTGAGAATGATTGCCCTGAAGTCATGCTAAAAAAGCTCCTACTTATGAATATAATGTCCGCAGATGAAAGATTTGGAAAGCGTTCTTTTCCTCAGAAGCTTTTAATCGGAATGATTGATTAAACTTGATGAAAACATTACATGGAGTATATGCGAGCGTCTCAAACATTTTGATGTTTAGTTTCTTGACCTTTTGAGTCTGAGGAAGAGCTATCGCTCCTCTCTTGTATTGAGTCATAAATGCATAGAAGTGAGATCACGCTGTTGTTTGTTGCACACACTACATAGACTACAATTTACTTCGAGCTTCATTGTTGAAAAAGAGAAAGAATGGCTAGCGACCCAAAAATACCAAGGGAAGTATGAAAAATTAATTACTTCAGAAAATTTTCGTGGGTGAAATTTGGCAGTGTGAGGTTTACGCTATTAAATAAAAAAAAAATCAACGGAATTTAACCATGCAACATAATTTGCGCTATATGTAAATAGGGAGTTTATGAAATTTGTGAAGAAAACTTCTCTTGAAGTAAGTGAGCTTAGAAATATTTTTTTGTTAAAGATTACCTTTTGTGCAAAAATTAGAGTAAACGCGTACATTGAAAAATAGACGTTTCTATTATTTTTTAATCTACGCATTTTACTCCGCACTTATAGCATAATTACAAGAAAATTCTTCTGCAATCAAACGATTGATAAACGCAGTGTATGAGTCATTCCGTTGAACATGGTACATTTTAGTTTTCAAAACTTTTTTTTTCAAAGTCATCTACTCCAACAAAAATTAATGTCAAATAATGGCAAAAGAGTTTAATTTATCTGAACTATAAAAATTTATTAACTCAACTTGCTACTAATATCCAATTTTCTCAGTTCTTTTATCAGAAATGAAAGATTTTGTCCACTCTGTTACACATTTAAAAACAACAACAAATTCAAAATTTTCAATTTTTTTTTTGTTTAATATAAACAAATAGAACATATCTTTCATACAAATGCTTAAAATGTCATTGTAAAAGGCACATTTAAGTTTTATTGCTAATTATCTTACTCAAAAATACAAAATTTTAAAAAATCATTTGCATTATATGAAACGAACTTGAAAAAATATTGAAGTTGGATTATTCTAGTTAGTAATTGCGTAGTTCTATGCAAATTAACCTTTAAATTAAATATTTAAAAAAATTACAATCAAATCAGTTAAAATATTCCTGTAACAGAGTGGACACTATTATTGAAGATAGAAGTAATTTCTATGTTTAAGCAGAGAAAATAGATAGACAATGTTTCATTTAAAAAAAATTTCGTATTTAATTAAATTTTTCTGTAAATTTGTTAAGCTTAGCTTTTTGAAAAACATCAATAGCATATGGGACTTGTTTACTATTTCCATAAATATCGTCCACTCTGTTACACAAGAAGTGTAACAGAATGGACATGTAACAGAGTGGACAAATATGTAGTTAAATTTTTTTTGCTAAACCTAAACATAACTATTTAAAGCCTAAATGATAAGCCTAAACATAACTATTTATAAGGTAACAGTTAAAATAGTGATACAAAAGCAAAGAGTAACTGTAAAAATACTACTTTATATGTAATTTAGATTTTTTTAAAATTTTAATTAGTAAAATTAATGTAACATAGTGGATGGACATTTTGTTACTCAAATTTACTATCAGAGACAAAGAATGAATCTTACCTTGCTTGTTGAGTGTTGAATCCACTAGGGTTAGCTAAACATGGAATTTTTACTATTTGGTCATCTCAAAAGTATTGCTAGTTTTTTTGTAAAAGTATTTTTTTATTCTTTAATGATTTTAACCGAGTTGACATTTCAAAATTTGTAAACTGTAGGGACAATTGTAAATTCCCTGCATTTTCATTAAAAAAAATATTTTTCTAAAAACAATTTATTGTTTAAATTGTTACAATAAAGGTGTTGCAATATAATTGGATTTTTTTTTTTTTTTTTTTTTTTTTTGTTATTGCATCTAAGCAGTTACTTAAATCACTTTTTAACTGTTTTGAAGCTGGGACATCAACATTTTGCCTTTTTGACTAACATAACGTTTTTTAAAAAAATCCTAAATCAAAATATTAAAAACAAAAAATATCTCATGATACAAAATTGCATGACGAAAAAAGAAAAAAATATGATAAATTCATATTAACTATCAAATTTTCTGTAAAAAATTCAAAAGTGCTGGACATGAAATGTACCATTTTCGTCGGAATGACCCATATCTTTATTGGAAGAAAAAAGTTCATTTAGTTAACCTAAGACAGTTCCTTGAAAGGTATTTTAAAGATCATTCTTTAATTGACTTCTGATTTAGTGATAGTTTGTGCCATCAATGTATCCTAGTGTCAGAAAATTTTTATCCAAACTTTGATTTTCTTTATTCCACAAATATCCCATTTTTAAAACTTTTTCAAGGTTGATTGAAGCTCAACACAGAATAATCACTGTGTTTATTTTTTGGAGAAGTTGTTTTGCATTCATTTGTTAGCGATCATTTTAGTTAGTAGCAATATTTTTAATTCTATATTTTGCAATTATGTTTTCGTTCTTGTTATAAACTATGGAGCAGCCTCAAACAAAAAAAAAAGCCCTCCCAAATTCTATTGTCTATGTGTGTGTGTGTGTGTGTGTGTGTGTGTGTGTGTGTGTGTGTGTGTGTGTGTGTGTGTATGCGCGCACGTTTTTTTTTTTTTTTTTTTGCTTGTTACTTATTACCTAGTATCGCCAACCTCTTTCGGAGTTTGGAAGTTGTTCGCAAGGGCGAAAAGGTTGGGAACCGCTGCTCTGGGACAATTTTGGTGTGATGAATGAGACAGCATTTAAAAAAGCTGTTAAAAACATTCTAAATGAAATAGAAGATTAAACCGTTTTATTTATTTAAAAAAAGTAGCAATTTAGTTTTTTTTTAAAAGTTGAAAAACTTATAACATGACGTATTTGAATTATTTCATTTTTTTTTTTGGTTGTTAAGGGTATTTGGTTATTTAATTCTTGAAAAAATTTCAAAGCAGTAACATAGCTTTAAAGGAAGTAAATAATCAGCTGCATATTCCCATAATAACTCTGTTTTGTGAAAATGCCTCAGTGAAGTTATTTCCATGAGATAAAAAGTGTTATCGGAGACACTGGAGTTATACAACAGGTAAACTTTGCCCAGAATCATGGCACGGGTTCACAGGATGCAATTAAAACTCTCATTAACCAATTGTCACATTAACAAACATTTATATGTTGGGCATGGTTGAAAAATGATACAATTGATCCCTTAGGGAAGTAAGCAACGTGTAGCATAAAAAATATGTTGTATTAAACTAAACGCATTTTAAAATGCTAGCATAACTGATCTGAAAACGGAATTTTCTCAACTATGAAAAGTGAGAAAATGTTCTGAATGCTGTAGAGCTCAATCTAAAAGCTAATCCGTTGCCACCACTTATATGAATCACATTCGATCCAGAGAGTTTGAGTTCATAAAGCGGCTGCTTCAATAAAGCGGCTAATTCAATAAAGCTGGATTTTATTCTGTTTTTGACAATTTGGATCATCAAAGCGAGCGGCTGATTCAATAAGCCACTGATTCAATTAACCGGCGTCCACTGTACAACAATCAAACTAGTGCTTCTTCCCGGGGGGGGGGAGGGCAGGGAATTTTATACTGACAGGAGACTAGAACTTTTTTACCATTTTTTATAGAAAGGGACAGACGCATTGTGGGCTAAATGTGGTCAACATTGTCAAATTGAGCTTAGTCAAATCAAACTCCTTTTCATTTATTAACTGTGTAGTGAAGATAACAAGGATTGAATCGCACATTGTAGAAAATCCTGTAATCTGAGTGAATGTTGTCTGTAAGTTAGAATTAATGAAATAAAGTCGGAGGAAGGGACAACTTTTGAGAAAGCAGCTCTGAAAATGTTTAAATTGAACAAACCGCAAAGTTTACATTGTAAAACAAACTATCGCTGCAACACAAATGGTTTTTCTCAGTTAGATTATACTTATACACCTGATATGGCTATTCCTTTTTTTTTTATATTTCACTAACCGTCTAAGGCAGTGCCTGTGGTACAAACCACTGCATTGTTAGTACATTGCATTATGTTACAGTTTTACATATTAAATTTTAAAAAGAAAAGAATAAGTAAATACATGCAGGCTAATAGTAGATAAACTAAAACTCCCCTAGTAACAACATTTTATGTGCTCTAGAAAACTATTCACCTTTGACGATTCAGTCGAAAGACAATTATTAATTTTTGCAAAACCATATTTGTTACTGGTGAGATGTTTCAAATCTAATGCAATGTATTCATGTGCAATAATTTTTAATAATATTAAGTTCTTCCAAAATATTATTATTAATTTCTTCTACAGTGAAACCTCCGAATAGCGGACAGTCAAGGGACCAGAAGTTTTGTCCGTTATTGGGAGGTGTCCGCTATTAGGAGGAACTACTTAATTTACCTTTTTCAAAATGGGCTGTTTTTCCCTTTGTAGAACACAATCGAAACAATTGCGAAAGGTTTACTACATTTTACGTCATGTGTAATTAATGTGTTTTTTTTTTTTTTTTTTAAATAAAGGTATACTGACTGCACACACTTGTCTTAAAAAGCATTTAATCAATTAAAGTAATCAGTTAAAACAGTTTGACATCTCTTTTTTGCATTACAAGCCTGTTTCTCAATATATTTAAATCATTTTCCTTAGCAAGTCCTTCAGTGTCCCCTTTGCTCAGGAAAAAGTTTTTCAATTCTTCACTGTATTTCAGTGCTTCCGAAAAGTCTTCTAATTGTACACAATTTTCTAATTTCGTCTTTATCTTTTAAAATTTCGCTGATTTGAGTTTTCCCAACTTGAAAACGATCGGCAAAACAACGGACACTTATTTTTTCTTTTTCGGCAACATCCAAAACATTAATTTTTTCTTTCAATGTCAGTCTCTTTCTTTTAGTTGCCATTTTAAAACTCAAATAATATTGTCACACAAAAAAATCAACTAAATCAACACGCCTTTATTAAAGTTTGCAACTGCAAAGCTACGATTGCTGCATGAAAATTAGGTTTGCTTGCCTCTCACTTCATCTCAGGGTATGAATATCCCATTACCAATGGCGGCGGCGGTGATTCGGCGGAGCAACCCCCCCCCCCCACACACACATTTTTTATGGTTAATTTTTTTTATAGTTATTTATTTTATCTCGAGTATCACTATTGCATGATTGACAGTTGGCAATATGACCTTGAATATGGACAAATCTTTTTCATGTCTAAAAATTAAACAACCCAACGAAACTACGGCGCCATAAAGCCGTATACTACCGGCGCCGGTCTGCTCAATTGCATCTCCCGAGAGCCCCAGTTACAAAAAGCGCCCAGTTTCCTCTTTTTTATCTCAACTTTTGAATAGTTATTGTGTATAAAATTCATTAAAATCTTAAGAAAAACGTACGTTAATTGTTAGACTGACATCAGTTTTCACTTATCTGCTTCAATGCTCTCAAAACTAGCCGTAACGAAATTATGACTTTTTTTTCTATTTCATTTTTTGCTGCCCGCAAAAAGTACCATGTCTTTTAGTTCTTTTTTTTTTCTGTCCCACAACTTTTTTAAGCCCCAATCGCTGCCTCTGCCCATTACCACCCTTTTAATTCCAAGAAAGAGCGATAAGGAAATGACGGGGGGGGGGGGGGATGATATCCCTGATATCCCACAACTGGGATATCAGTTGTGGAGGATGAAAAGCGTTGTAAGGCAATCAATTAATAAGATATTCTGTGAAAAGAAAAAAACCCGGAAGGGTTACAATCGCAAGGGAACTTTTTTGTGAAATAACTGTCCGTTATTCGGAGTGTCCGTTATTCAGAGTGAATTACATGGAATGGCCTATATTGAGGGACTGGGACTTGCAAAAATGTCCGTTAATTAGAGGTGTCCGTTATTCGGGAGTGTCCGTTAAGGGAGGTTTCACTGTATTAGTACTTGAAGAGTCTTTAAACTTGTAAAATAGGACTTAAAGAAACCTTGTTTTATTCTAGAGAAATGTCTCTCAAAAATTCACTTTTAAAACCTTTCTGGCATTCGGTCGAAGAGGTCCTATATTGGGCCGTATACTTTTAAACTAAATTAAAAAAAAAAAACCTCCTAAATATGAGTCTAGTTTCTTTTGCTTTTCTTTCTTTCTCTGTTATTATTATTACAATGATTATGGTTAATATTATTAATATTATTATTATTATTAGTATTATTGTTATTATTATTTATTATTATTGTTATTATCATTATTATTATTATTACTATAATTTTTTGAGCAATCAAGATTGTTTTTTGGTTTCACTTTGCCGTGGCTTGATGCTTGGCTTTCCATTGCCTTTGTGATTGGAAGATGACGAATCACATAATCGCTATTAATGTTTAAAAAAAGTTTATTTAGTTTGCAGATGATAAATCGTTTCGCATTTTACTCATGCTTTTTTTCTCGTTTTGTTAATTTTATAAATTATTTCATTTTGTTTCACATTTTTCTTTCTTTCTTTCTTTCTTTTTTCGTGAACAATTCATATTTTCGCATTGATTCCATTTGTCTTTTTTTGTTTTTTGGTATTATTATTTTAGTTTTACTTTATTTTATTTATTTATTATTATTATTATTATTATTATTATTATTATTTTTTTGTTTCTTACGGTTAATCTTTTCGCATCCTGTTCTAGATTGTTTCCCTTACAAGCGTCTTATACGGGCGTTTTGTTGGAGTACATACACCCCAGCCCCTCCCCTCACCCTGCCTCGTGGGCAGCCCTGCTTGGAACAATTTCGATTTTACAATTTTTCTGGGATTCGAAAAAAGCGGGATTTTTCCTTTTCATCGAAACATAGTTAGGTTTTAGGTGATATGTGATTTGGCGCCATCTGCTGTTAAATTTTTAAAATACTAGACAAATTTCAATTGAAGAATCAAGAATTCAATGAAGAAAATTTTTATGAATTAAAATTTTCCCAAAATAAAGAATATGAGCGTCGGCTTTACAAAATACAAATCCAGAATGTATGATGATGCTTTTTAATGAAATCTTTTCCACACAAAAAAAATTATGAGCAAATATTTGGAAGAAAAAAAATCAAATACGTTAAAAAAAATTAAATTAGATTAAAATCTCCATTAAAACTTTTTGATAAAATTACCAAATAAGTAAGTTTCAAAATAACATTGAAAGTCCCATTAGAATGCAAAATAACCCATCAAATGAATAAAACAAGCCATCAAACAGCAACTAGCATATAAAGTTCCATTAAAATGCAAAATAATCCGCCAACTAAATAAAAATATGCAAAATAATCTGCTTGCTAAATCAAACAACTCTAAACGTTCCATTAAAATGTGTAATACGACGATGTTATAAATTCATTGCCTTTGGAAAAAAGGATTTCCTTGTTTGCAACATTCCACAACTATATGCCAAACACTTGCGTACGTAATATGTATAATATACCTACGTATATGTCAATGACGTACTTAAAAGTACCTCAGGCATGCCCCCACCAAGGGCGATGGCGCACCCCCTCAAAGGCTACGGAGCACCCCTCAAGAATGAAATCCTCCAAAAAAGAGATCATAAACACTCTAAAATTATCCCTCCCACCCTTAAAAATTTCACTGGTGCAATTTACGCCATGAACTTCCCCTTCATGCCCCCCCCCCTGTGTCAGGCCCTTCATTTGGGCGAGCGGGGGGGAGGGGGGTAATTGACTCCCTGGATTTTAGAAACATAATGTAATCATTCCTTTTTCCCATGTATTTTCTGTTTTTTTCCCCAAAAAATGTATTGAATACAACACTTTTGCCCCCCCCCCTCTGAATTTTTTCGAGCTGACGGGCCTGTCCTGAGTACCTGCAACTTTGACCTATCATGGTTTCAAATATCATGATTGGTATATATTGTTGTAAAATGTCGCCAACTAGGAAATCGGTTCTTTTCCGTTATAGGTGGTCTAGTGCACTTTAAATCTTGGCGCTGACTTTTCATTTTATTCTCCCCACTCACGTTCTGCTATGTTCATTTCCCTTTCAGGGCGCAAAGGCGGTCCTCTTGTCAATTTAGTCTCCGGCCCCCTTCGTCCCATAAAATTCATAAAATTTATGCCCAGGCCCGACGAGAGGCTATGTCTTGCTAGACGGAAACAAGGCCCGGGTCCCTTGTGGGTGGGGGGAGCACGACGATACTAACGCAAAAGAAAGAAAGAAAAAAAGAAAGAGAAAAAAAGGAAAGAAAAAGGGGTGAAAACTCCGAACAAGAGAAAACGCAAACAATAACCGAAATTTACTCTTTTCGTATTTACTGTTGTAGCACTTAAAAAAGAGTTAATTGTTTTCTAGTAAGCACTTTTGATTTTTTTTTCTTCTCCACCCTTCTCCCCCCCCCCTTCTTTTTGTCTTGAGGGTTGGGACAGGCCTGGTTCCATAACTGACAAGGGGCCTGATTTTGCTCTCTACGGTCCTGTTTATGCCGCTCCTTTTCCAGGCCGGACCCCTAGTTCTGTCTAGACTGACATGGCCTCTCGTCTGCCCTGTCCTCTTTTTCGGCTTTTACATTTCAGTGGAACTTTTAATGTTTTTTAATGATTCGATGCAAGCTGACAAATTGTTAGAATGATCAGAAAAGAGTGACTCTAACGCCCGAACTCAATTGAATGCTAATTTCTCAAAACCTCAGAAATACTCTCCCAACTGGGATCAACTCTTACGACACATACGCCAACTCGTCGTGTTCAAACTTTAATATCTATTTTCACACGGTAACTATAAAGAAATATGGTTACAAAAATGAAATTGTTTTCGCCAAAAATTTAACAACTGTACTACCGTGCTAAGCGCAAAAGTCGTATTTGCAGCAGAGTTCAAAATGCGAAATTGACGTTTTAAGTCTTGCGCCTCCATGTATTTGATTCAGATATAAGTTTTTAAAATTTTCTTAAAAAATAGTTTTCGTTGACATATGGCTGTAAAACATTGTACTCTGATGAAATATGCGGCAAAGGACCTCCTGGTGACCCTAACTCAATTTTGATAAAAAGTTCAGATACAACTTTTGTGCTTAGCACGGCAGTATACCACGTTCCCAAACATAGAACTATCCCTTCTTTTTTTTTCAATTCAAGAGCAGACAGTAATAAGTTCTCATTTTCCTTCTAAACACATTATTCTGAATTAACAGTTTTTCCAGATCCTTCACAACGTGAGATTTCTCTTGCCAAACTGACACATTCCAAACTTCCCGATTTAGAATCTAGAAATTGTGAATATTTCTCCTTGTGCTTTATGAGGTAATTCAATACAAATTTAAGCGGTTCGTCTGGTCTTTCAATGGAAAGTGCAAAACAAACTTCTGTTAAAATAGGTCCAACTGTTTTTTCAAGGTACACATAATCCGGAGTTTCCTTTCTTTTATCGGATTGCTTTTGAGAAGCACTTTCGTCTTTCCCTCCCGTTTCATTTTCTTCATGTACTACATCTTCCTTTGAGAAATCCAAACTCGCTTCTGAATCATTCACGTCTTCCATGATTGTTTCTGTAGTTTTGTTCAAAACGTAGAAGAGTATGTGTAAATATCGCCACTTAGTTGTTTCTAAGTGAAAATACTTTCAGTGTTTTCAATTTGATAATAGCATGTTGCCAAACGCCTTCATGTAAAATTGCATAGTTTAAATGAGACTTACGATAGGCTAGATTACGGTAACGAGATCGCTTGGCGAGATTAGTGACAAATGGCGATTTAGTTGGCGAATTATTTAACATTTTCAAGAACTTTTACTGTTATTTTATGACTTATTTTACTTTTTGATGGAGTATTTTTAACTTTAATGAGTTTTTGTTTATGATTTTGATGTTTTAAATAGTTTATTTGGTGGATTTTTTTCCATTTTAATCGAACTTTTGGAGTGACTGCGGTGCCAAGAATTTTGAAAACTTGTCACGACAGACAAAGATACCACAACTTTGCCCTTCAATTTTATATCGGAGGTCTCTGCTCAAACTGGTTTTCTGTGACGTAGCAAGAGCAAAGTCGAGATGATAATAAAATATAAAACATGTTTTTTTTTTAGTTCTAAAGACTATTTCTCTTCGCTTGATTCGCACTAAAAAGTGCATAGACTAATAATAAAAGACTCTTATTATTAGTCTATGAAAAGGTATGAAATGAAATAAGTTGTACATAATTTCTTGATAACAACACTCAACTAGTATGTTGTGGCCATCACGAAACTTTCTTCTATATATATATTTTTTCTGATCCCTCCCCATGCTTGATGAGGAAACAATATTCCCAATAAAAACAAAATTACACATGCAAAAACTTGACGACCATCCCAATGTCTGAATTATTGCAAAAGCAACGCAAAGAGCGAAAACTGAAAGTTATTTTAAAAGCCTTGCTTGAATTAATTACAAATATTGTATTTGTTAACAAACATAAGATGGCAACAGTTAAAAATTTTAAATCATTGAGATAATATTTTCGATCATTTCCATACAATTAAAATCACGAGAAATACGCAGACGACAATCTATTCGCAACTCCAACGAACTGTAGGGGGCACTGAAGTCACTGTCTAATGGCGGAATTGAAAACTAAAACAAACGCACATGGTAACGAAGAAAATGCTAAAAGTGTTGTGATTTTTGTTCGTACGTATGATTTTTTCGCTTTATTCTTTTTAAATTAATTTTCAAAGTCTTGTGGATATTCTGGCCCACGTAGAAAGAAATGAGAATTCAAGAAGCATTACTAAACGTCAAAGATTAATGCAAACTACGTAGTTCGTAGTTCTAAGCAGCTATTTCCATGATGTTGAATTCGATATTTATCAATTCTTGATAAAACTAAATAATAATTGTTGCCTGACAAGAACAACAATTAATGCTAGAAAATTCAATATGACATTACAAATTATTATCGAAAGAAAATGATACTTCTTTGCCTTGCTTGGCTAGCGCTTATTTTTTTTCCATTTGTAGCTGAGTTATTTCTCTCGAATTCCCGAATCGGTTCATTTAAAAATTTTCTGTTTCGATTTTTCTAATTTCTGAGTTACGATTTAATTGTGTCATGTTATGCAAATCATCAACAAAATTCTCACGGATATATGGTGGTAGTTTTCTTTTCAGTTGATTGACCATTATTTCTTTTCACTTATCGAATTCTGTAATCTTACTACCATTTTATTCCACTCATGATAAAAATTAAAAATGGTTTAACTAAAAACGCGAAATCTCGCCAAGGCTACTTTGCTCGCACAATACCAAAATTATAACCCTAAACAAATTTGGCGAAACCTTTCAGCTGAGAATAAAAGGAATAAAGTAAATTCTTTCTAGGTTAAACATTTTTCATTTTGTTCTACGATAATAAATCCAAGAAAATATTTTGCATACTGTCCATTCCAACTAAATGCTGCTGTAAAATATGATTAGTTAAATTAATTTAAGATTAAAAAAAACTCATATTCTTACAAATTCATACAATAAAAATTTTTACCTGGTATAACGTTATCCAATTTTGTTAATCCAGAGTTTTCTTGTTTACGCGTCCACCATTTAATACTTTTTTGAAAGAAATAAGGAAAACTAACATTATTTTGAGAAGCTCGAGAATACTCTTAGGGGACGAATTAATTTCTGTAGCTGAAAGCAAACTAAGACACATCGATTGCGTTAATAAATACTCAGAACAAACTGCCTGTGTTTACGTCAACAGACACACATGGAACTAAAACGTGGCAATGTTTTAGTTCCATCGGCAGTTTTGAAAATCACCGCAAGGTAGCGTATTCGAGCGCTGGAGTTCCGAATTACGATTTATCTTTTTTATTGTTGCATTAATAAAGCTATTTTTATTCGCCAAAAAAAAAAAAAAAAATTTAAATTTTGTCATCTTGAATTCAAATTATGTTTTTCGCAATCACGAGTGTGTGTTTGTATGAATGTGGGGGGGGGGGGGGGTATGTGTATGTGTGTAGGCATGTGTGTTTGTGTCATTGTACAGTCATGAGTGTGTGGGTAGTTGTGTGTATGAGTGTTTGTGTGCGTGGGGGCGGGGTATGTGTATGTGTGTGTGTGTGTAAGCATATGTGTTTGTGTCTGTGTGCAGGCATGAATGTGTGGGCAGTTGTGTGTATTTGTGTGTATGTGTAGGTGTCTGTATGCATGCGTGTGTGTATGTGTTTGTGTATATGTGTGTATGGTGGTGTTTGTGTATGTGTTTGTGTGTGCGTGTGTGTTGGTGCGTGTGTGTTGGTGCGTGTATGTATGCGTGTGTGTGTAGGATATGGACGCAACCTGGAGACGGTTTTCGCTAGAGGAGCAGCATCGTGAGGCCGGCCGACGCGACGGGTGGCGCCGCGCCGCACAGTGGGGCGAAAACGCCAAAAAGCGCTTAAAAGTGTTTTTAAACCTCTCTCGCTTGTTTGCTTACTCAGGCATGTTATAATGGATTTTTCTCGATTTGTTTGGGCTCTAAGTCCAAAGTTCGCAGGTTTACGCAGCTAATTCCTTTTCAGGGTATTTCTACAGACCATTGATGACTAATTAATATTAATTTCTAAGAGGACATAAGAGGACATTTTTTTGTAGAGCGTTTTGAAAAAAATAACTTTGAATTCCCCGGTTTTCGGTGCTGATCAAAACCAATTATCTGCTTGAATATTCTATTATTCTTTCTTTTTGTTCTTTTACTATCGTCGGACACGACAGAAATTAAATATACCCGCCATTAATAAGAAAAAGATATATAGATTGCTTCAAAGCAATTTGTCTAAATCTCCTTGATTCATGGTTCTTCACCTTCTAAAGGCTATCTTTAGCTTTGTAGTGGACGGAGGGCTCTAAAATTCCAGTTCTGATTGCCTAAGATATAGGCCTGTGCAAATATATTAATCCGCAATTGGTTGAATATAGAAAAAAAATACCCTTTTAAGCGGTTTTTGTCTTTTCCGCCCCACTGTGCGCCGGTGGGAAAAATGATAGCACGACAAAAACAGTCAAATGAAAGCAATAAGCAATCGTGATTGCTCAAAAAAAAAATCAACACTTCTTGGAGCGATTGGCGTCAAAATTGAACCAAAATCTGTTTACATATGGATTCACATATATTCCAAATTTCAACCAGAACGTAGCATTACTTCTTGAGATAGGGCACTCACAATGGAAAAAAAAGAGCGGGTGATTGCGCTACCCCCTTTTCACTTTCTTCTATATCTAATATATAGAAGAAAGTATTGGATTCGTGCAAATTTTCGAATTTCGAATTTTGACGGATTCGTACGTTTTGAGGTGTGCTGAGTCCATTTCGACCATTTTTGGAAAATGTCTGTCTGTCTGTGTGTGTGTGTGTATGTGTGTATGTGTGTGTGTGTATGTGTGTCACGTCTGTGTGTGACCAGTTTTTTGTGGCCGCTCTACAACAAAAACTACCGCATGAAATCGAACGAAATTTTGTACACATATGTGCCCCTATGTGAACTTGTGCCCATTAGTTTTTGGCGCGAATTTCTCCAAGGGGGGTGGAGCAATGGGACGTTTTTCGAGTAACGCGTGCTTGCTATTCCTCAGGAAGTAACTGGCGGAATCAAACAAAATTTGGTCCATATGTTAGTATTAACAGGAACAGGTGCTGATTCAATTTTGGTGTCAATAACTCAAACGGGGGTTGAGCTATAGAACGTTTTTTGTCGTCAATTGTGACTGCTGTATCTCAAGAAATAATGAACGGAATGAAAGAAAAATTTATCGGCAAGTAGCCCTTAGTGGGTATAAGAACTGATTTTATTTTTGTGTCAACAGCTAAAAAGGGGGGTAGCGCAATCACCCGTTCTTTTTTTTCCATTTTGAGTGCCCTATCTCAAGAAGTAATGCTACGTTCTGGTTGAAATTTGGAATATATGTGAATCCATATGTAAACCGGCTTTGGTTCAATTTTGACGCCGATCGCTCCAAGAGGTGTTGATTTTTTTTTTTTTTTTTTGCGAATAAAAATAGCTTTATAAATGCAACAATAAGAAAGATAAATCGTAATAGACTGTCGTCTGCGTATTTCTCGTGATTTTAATTGTATGGAAATGATCGGAAAAATTATCTCAATGATTTAAAATTTTTAATTGTTGCCATCCTGTGTTTGTTAACAAATAAATGTTTGTAATTAATTTAAGAAAGGCTTTTAAAATAACTTTCAATTTTCGCTCTTTGCTTTGCTTTTGCAATAATTCAGACATTGTTCAAGTTTTTGCATGTGTAATTTTGTTTTTGTTGGGAATATTGCTTCCTCATCAAGCATGGGGAGGGATCAGAAAAAGAAAAGAAAAATATAGAAGAAAGTTTCGTGATGGCCACAACATACTAGTTAGCTGTTGACACCAAAATAAAATCAGCTCCTATACCCACTAAGGGCTACTTGCCGATAAATTTTTCTTTCATTCCGTTCACAATTGACGACAAAAAACGTTCTATAGCTCAACCCCCGTTTGAGTTATTGACACCAAAATTGAATCAGCCCCTGTTCCTGTTAATGGCAACATATGGACCAAATTTTGTTTGATTCCGCCAGTTACTTCCTGAGGAATAGCAAGCACGTGCAACTCACAAAATGTCCCATTGCTCCACCCCCCTTGGAGAAATTCGCGCCAAAAACCAATGGGCACAAGTTCACATAGCGGCACATATGTGTACCAAATTTCGTTCGATTTCATGCGATAGTTTTTGCAGTAGAGCGGCCACAAAAAACTGGTCACACACAGACGTGACACACATACACACATACACACACACACACACACACACATACAGACAGACAGACATTTTCCAAAAATAGTCGAAATGGACTCAGTACACCTCAAAACGTTCGAATCCGTCACAATTCGAAATTCGAAAATTTGCACAAATCCAAAACTTTCTTCTATATATTAGATATAGAAGAAAGTAAAAGTTGCAATTAGTCTTAATATCTTTATATTTTGGTTAATTCTAAAGTTTCTTAAAATTTAGATTAATTTGAGAGGGGAAATAGGTGGAATGCAGCTTAGTACAAATACCTCTTACTATACCGCCTATATTTCTTTTTCTCACAATTTTTAATTTAAGTTTTACTGGACGCTTTAGAATTAATCTAAAAATAAAGTTATTAAGACTTTATTTTTAGATTAATTATAATATCTTTATATTTTGGTTAATTCTAAAGTTTCTAATAAAATTTAGATTAATTTGAGAGGGGAAATAGGTGGAATGCAGCTTAGTACAAATACCTCTTACTATACCGCCTATATTTCTTTTTCTCACAATTTTTAATTTAAGTTTTACTGGACGCTTTAGAATTAATCTAAAAATAAAGTTATTAAGACTAACTGAAATTTTTGAGCGGCGTAATCAAAAAATCGTATACTCATTTTATTTCCTACTGTTTCGTGCGAGCCAAGCTTATAGAAGTAGTCTTATAGAATCAAAAGTATTTTTTATGTTTTACTTTAAAGTTTTTTCGTTTTGAAATTTATTCGAGGAAAAACATTATGAAATTTAATACATATTTACCTGATACCTATCTTTATCAAAATAAATAATAAAATAAAATAATAGTAATTAATAAAAAAATACACGGAAATGTGATTTTCGTTTTTAACCCCCGACAAACAAAAGAAGGGGTATAAGTTTCACGTGTCTGTGTATCTGTTTGTCTGTGTATCTGTCTGCAGCACTCTAGCGCCTAAACGGATGGACGAATTTTGAAAAACTTTTTTTTGTTCAAAAGAGATGATCGAGAGTGTTCTTAGTTAGGTTGTATCTTTGGATGACATATTTAACGAAGATATTAAAATTGAAAACCTCTAAAAGGTTTTTCGAGATTTTTGCAGTGAAAACTTAGTAAAAATTTCAAAATTTAATACCAGAATGGAGAGAATATTTTTCCGCGTCTGATGGAATGTATTTGGAACTTCCATGTTTCATAGAATTCGAATTATAACGTTTTTTTAAAGCAGATTTTAATAACGGCTAAGCCTTTATTCACGCGATTGATACCCGAATTCATTGTTGGACGACAAGGAAATTAAACGCAACAATTTATAATTTTTATCTGTTGCCAGTTTTTATTTAATCTTTATCTTTATTATTATATACCTATTAATAATAAAGCTGAAAGTCTCTCTGTCCGGAGGATGTCTAGATGTCTGGATCTCTGTGACGCGCATAACGCCTAGACAGTTCGGCCGATTTTCATGAAATTTGACACAAAGTTAGTTTGTAGTATGGGGGTGTGCACCTCGAAGCGATTTTTCGAAAATTCGATGATTCTTTTTCTATTCCAATTTTAAGAACAGAAATACCATAAGATGGACGAGTAAATTACGAAATTATCATAACGTGGAACCGTAACATGGGCATAAGCCAATTGGCGAGATACAAAATTATCATAATGTGGAACCGTAACATGGGTACAAGCTAATTGGCAAGAAGATTCACCATACATTATTTGTAAATATAGAGGCGAACCAAAAGACCTTTTAATTTTTCTATTACGGGCAAAGTCGTGCGGGTACCACTAGTAGCAACTAAAGTACTTGACATTGATTTTTAATAATATAAAGCTTTTAAAAGGATTTTCAATTTTCACTCTTAATTCTACACAAGGTACTTACTATTTCGATGAGCATGAGCTTTTTATGTTTTTTTAAAACCTT
The DNA here is from genome assembly GCF_026930045.1 of Uloborus diversus. Lineage (NCBI taxonomy): Eukaryota > Metazoa > Arthropoda > Arachnida > Araneae > Uloboridae > Uloborus > Uloborus diversus. The sequence goes on from NC_072738.1 coordinate 88,325,501, forward strand.
TTTGAGAACGATTAAAGATTTTTTAAAACGAAAAAAATAAATATATTAGCCACATTGTTTAAAAGGTGCCACTACTTTATTTGTTCGTTTATTTATTTTTACGTATATCTTTCATTTGATGAGCGAGACATATTTTGCTTTCAGAAATCAGCTTAAAATGTTTAAAAGGTGTGTTTGACATAATTTGCAGTCTTAGCTAATTTTGGAATATTGATTAGATACTAGAAACAGAAAGTTTTTGTTAGTATACGTGAAAGTAGGCTCGTTTAATTCTGGACAAAAATTCTTGTTATTGAGAGCAGTGCTGCTTCAGCGCATATTGCTGTTTTTTTTTTTTTTTTTTTTTTTTTTTTTTAATAAAGAACAGTAGTGTATATAGAAGGCATATTGTTTTCTTTGCATTAACAGTGCGCTTGCAAAGAAACGACTTCTACAGATTTTATTAATCATTATTTAAATCTAATTCATTTATTTATCCTACTAAATGTTATCAATGTCATTTATGTAGCTGTTTCATTCACGTTACAACCCGTAACGTGAATGAATATTAACAACATCTCTACATTGTATAAAATGAAGTCTCCAAAAAGGGTCTGTTTTTTTGAACGCGCAAAACTCGAGAACTATCCGGCCGATTTCGCTGAAATTTTCACAGCATCTTTCTTTTAACACCGGAAAGGTTTGCAGACTGGTTCGGAAAAGATTCGATAAGTAGATCTTTTTTTCATTCCAATTTAGGCCCAAATTTCACATAAATTACCAAATATTGGTTTAAAAAATTACTTGCACTTATTAATATTACATATCGTTGGAAAGGGTCGAATTTTCCGCGTTCTGCGCATTTTGTTAGAATACTCTAACTTAATTACCGTGGGAGTTATTTGCGTTTTTGGCTCGAATCTTTTTAGGCTTTGCTGAAATTCAGGCAGTATTTTTTTTAATTAAATCTATCAATAAAAAATGAAGGAATTGTCCCACAGTTTTCTTTTTGGCACCATTGGAAAAAGCGATATTTTTTACTCCGGATCCATCACGACCTAAGGTCGCAAAACTAAGCTTCTATCTCGAAAGGAAAAAAAGTTACAAGCCTTTTTAAATTAGGTTCAAAAAATCTCATTTCCATTCAAGTTGTTAACCATTTTCCTTCACATTATTTTAATTTCATATAATCTTATTTTATTTTGTGTTTCCATGGTTACGCTTTTTAAATCCATCTTTCTCGATTTAATTTCTTAAAAGTATTTTAATATCTGTCGTCATTGCTTGGGAGGGAAATTTTGCATGATGTTTTTTTTTTTTTTTCTTTATTTATTCATTCAAGCCTGATTGTCGAATATATGTCACTTGGCTTAGCACTATTTTTATTTTCAAGATAGACGGGCAAAGCCGGGCAACGCAGCTAGTTAATTAATAAATTAATTAAATATTAACAACATTAATTACTGAATTAATTACACTTTCAGAATTAATGTTCAGATTATGTGGAGCTTGGCGATAAAATTGGTTGCAAAGTTGATACTTGGGGAGAAAAATTTTGTAGCGATAAATAAAAGCTTTAAAGGTGGTGAATTTTTCAAAATACTTGAAGTTCTTGACATTATTTTTAAAAAATAAAAAAATAGGGCTGAATTTCCGATGAATTCTAATACATTTATCAAGATTGTGTGTAATTTTTTTTACAGAAGTGATTGAATATAATTTTTAAAAAATCACTTGACTCCTATCTGCCAATTTGAAAAAAGAAAAGAGATTTCGATAATTTTAGAAGGGGGGGGGGGAATGTCAACTTTGGGAAAAGTGAGGACGATAAGTAGTCTTGATTACTCAAAAAAAAGGTTGTATTGAATCTTCAGATCGTAAGATCTAAAGCTCCAATTCTCTTAAATATTTATCATTAACTCTTCTTGTTCGTTTCAAAATATTACCTTAAAAGTGAAAAACGTAGCATCTTTTTTGAAGTAAAATGACTGAATATACTTTCAGCTTTAAAGTCATAATTAAATAGCATAAAATACGCATTTGTGATAGAAATTGTAGGTTGATATTTAATTTTCGTTTTTTAGCAACTGAATATGTTAAAAGTACATTTTTTGAGCAATTACAAACTGCTTATGTTGTTGTTCCTGATGCCCCTTGGAGCATCCAAGGTGAAAGTTCGACTTTTGCTCAGACACATAAGACAGATAGCTCAATTCAGATTTATTACAATACAAGGAAAAATCATAAGAACACCCATGCAGTAGGCGGTAATCGAACTCGCGCCTGTCTGCTTGTAAGCCGTTGCTAAACAATACCGCTCGGCCACCAAGGCCCCACGAATTGCTTATTATCCTCATTTGACCAAGTTGATGTTGGTCTGATTTCTCAGACTGCCATCACAATGGTAGTTTTAATATTTATTTAGAGAGTGAAATCTTCGACGTCATAGATACAAATCGTTTGTGGTTTGATTTTATTCCAATTTTTTTCTGGGTTTAACTCGAGCAGACTTTACATTAAGAAAAGTTTTTTTTTCTTTTTTCTTTTGTGTGTGTGTGTGTGTAAAATTACGTTTTTTGGGAAAAACACCGATATAGATGAACTTATATATATATATATATATATATATATATATATTAGGGTGCATCATTTGCCCAACTAGTCTAAAATTGTTTTGTCCCTAATTTAAAAATGTTCTCATACCACTAGATAGCATTCCTGTGAATTTTTATGAAAATCAAAATTAATTTAGGTATCCCACCTTAAGCAAGAAGTTTCTTTTTTAAGGTAAATGAACAATTATAACATCAAAAGTGACTCAAAGTGCAATACTAGGAAGTAATTTTTTAATTATTTAATTTACATTGTACTTGTGTTAACTTTGTTACCATATTTTCAGTAACTGTTCACTGTTCAGGTCCACTATTCGTTTTCAACTTTCTACCATTTTCTTCTATCATACAACTACTAATGCTAGTTCTTTAAGTTTTCTTGTTATTCTATGCATATCTGTGTCGTAAACCACTTAAACAAGTTAATCTATTCTATTTTAATTCACAAGGATTTATGAATTTTTGAAAGTAACGTATTTTGAATACTTTTAATAAACATGAGTGAATCAGCTGCTGTTGAATCAGTGACATTTTCTCCACAAAGAAAGCTTTGTTCATCTGTATAAAAGGTAAAAGTCAAAACCAGACAATCTTCAATGGTATTTGGACTTGGAAGTAGAATAACTCAAGAGGACTCGGAATTTAAGGGTTCAAGCACTAGCTTGCAAGTGCTTCCCTGCTTGATGTATCATATTGAGAAAGGTGCCAATCATAATCTTACGAAATGGGAGTCTGCAAAACTTGTCTTGTCAAAAATATCCGATTTCTATGCAAAAGCAAACATTCCAATGATTACTGAATGTAAATCATGTGAGAAAATACTAAAACTTCATGAAGACATTACAAAATTAAAAGCAATTCCTCTTCAAAGAAGAAATACAACAAATTCCATTAATGAAGGAAAGAAAGTGGAAGAAGAAATAGCTAAAACATTTTCATTATGGCTTAAAAATGAAGAATGCCTTATAAAAAATTCAGAAGAGTTAGCTTTTCTTCAATCTATGAAAAGTTATCGTCTAGCAACCTTTGGCTCACATGATAAAATGTTACATCAAAAAATTAAGTGTCAGGGAAATGCATGAAATATCAAAAGCAGCATTTTATGAAAAAATAGCCAAGGAAACAAGCAACTTCAATACAAGTTTTAATTCAGCTATTATTGATGAAATTAAGAGATGAAAATAGCGATGCAAGTGATGAGACAGATCTGAGAGATCAGATTTATAATGCTCATAATACCAGAAATCTTCATCGTACAATACGAACTGGTACATATGCTTTTATTCCACATGATATTATAAAACGACCTGATGTTAAATCATTAGCAACACGTTTAAAAATGACACCAGCAAGTAAGTTTCATACACTAAAGTTTCAATACCAGAAGCTGGTGGTGATTCATCTAAAACTTCAGCATCATATGCAACAACAGACAGGGCAAGATGATCAAGTGTCAGAGACATTGCCAAAGCTTGTAAGGATCAATGGAATGTTTATGATTTTGCAACTTTGCACTGGGATTCTAAACTCTTACCAACTTTAAGAAATCAAAATATTGCAGAAGAAAGGTTTGCAGTTATATTGGGTAATTCAATATGAAGTTAAGCTTCTTGGTATACCAGCATATCCACCAGGAACAGACAAAAAAAATGGAGATATCATTGCTAATTAACAACTAATTTGCTAAATTCATGGAACTGTTCTGACTCAACAGTTAATATGTCGTTTGACACAACTGCTTCTAATACGGGGCATATAATTGCAGCATGTGTAGTTATTCAAGAGCATTTGGGTAAAGCTCTCCTGTGGTCAGCTTGCCGTCACCACTTTGGAGAAATTATGTTGTCACATGTGTTTGACGATTTAAAAATTGAAGCATCGAAGTCACCACACATATCTGTTTAAAAGATTTCCCAAACATTATACATTACTACAGTTTGTGGAAGAGTGACGCTGATATACCTATAAATTTATTCAAATTTGATGACAGTTCATTCAGTGAGTTCGCAAAAAGATTAATTGACGAGTGCAAAAACATTGTTATCAAATCAGCTAAATCAAATGTGTTTTGCAGAGGTGACTACTTAGAATTTGTTCAACTTTGTCTTTTATTTTTAGTCAACGATCCAAATGAGATAACTGCAGTCGACTTTAAACGCCCAGGAGCTTTACACAAAGCACGATGGATGGCAAAATTAATTTATTCAATCAAAATTTGCTTATTTAAACATCAAATCCGAGAACTGCCAACGGGAACAATAACTACACATTAACAAGTTTTAAAATTTAGAAATTTTGTTAATTTCGTCACTTTGGTATATAGTTCATGGCAGATGACATGCACTTCTGTCTTCGATGCACCATGGAATGGCTTGCATTCTTTCAATTACTTATAAAATATAGTATTATAAATTCAGAAATTTCTGGAAGTGCACTTAATGCTTTTAAAAATCACCTTTGGTATCTGACAGAAGAAACTGTACCTCTAGCAGTATAAAGTGATAAAGCAAAGTGCTCTTGCTGACAGTATGTTAGCCATTAGACCAGCTAATCTTTCTAATCCAAAACACAGATTTGGTATGGGATTTGGAAAACCAAAGTTTCCAACAGAAATTGGTTCATCATCAACACTGTCTGATTTTGTTGGCATTGATTCCTGCTTTTTACTTTTAATTTTGAAGTTAGATTCAGAAATCATGGTGGAAGATGTTAAACAGTGACCAAATTGTACTTTATTTCAGACTTCAAAAACTAATTTGAAAGGAATAAATGTAGTAAACTATTGTGCTGAGCGAGGAATAAAGCTGAACAATGACTTTTTAATATCAGCCAAAACTAAAGATCATTTACCAGAATATATTACAAGTAGTTGAGCATGATCGAAAACAATTCCCAAATCTTCTCAAAAGGAGGAAAATTGATTAAAAACTAACTTTCAAGCCAAACTTTACTAATTAACAAAGTAATATTATGAAATATACTGTAAATTTGCTTCAATAAGTAAAATAACTCTTTCAGTAACTAAACAAATGTAAAAAAATTGCTTAATGTGTTATTTTTCCGAATTTTCCCAACTTTCAGTTGGCAGGTGGCACACATAGATATTGTTCAAAGTGTGAAAAATTTCACACAAATTATTAATTTTGTATGTAGAATAAAAATAGCTTAGGGACAAAGCATTTGTAAACGAAAAAAAATTTGATGGGGCGTTTGATGCACCCTAATATATATATATATATATATATATATATATATATATATATATATATATATATATATATATATATATATATATATATATATATATATATATATATATATATACATATATATACAGCAAAACTTCATCGAAACACAGCATCTCCAGATTACTAATTCTCATCATTTAAGATTGATCCTTATTACTAATAATAAAGAAGGTTTGTCTGGATATCTGTTCAGATGTCTCTCTGTGACGCGCATAGCATCTAAACCGTTCAGCCAATTTTCACGAAAATTGGCACAAAATTAGTTTGTAGCATGGGGGTGTGCACCTCGAAACGATTTTTCGAAAATTCGAATTTGTTCTTTTTCTATTTCAATTTTAAGAACATTTTACTGAGCAAATTATCATAACGTAAATTACCAAATTATTATAACGTGGACACGTAAATTACCAAATTATCATAACGTGGAACCGTAACATGGGAGAGCAAATTAACGTAGCATACTGGCGAGAAATTCATCATTCATTATTTGTAAATATACAGGCGAACCAAATAACATTTTAATTTTCTACTACGAGTAAAGCCGTGCGGGTACCGCGCTAGTAAGTAATAAAAATACAGACGTCATACGCTGTAAAAATTCTTTTTCGTAAGTGTACTGGTGAATGTCAGTCGTAAAATCTTTATAAATATTACTGCACTTTTATCACCGTTTCTTTTTTTATGGATATGCCTCGTATAATCTATTCTAGAAAATCACCACTCATAATATAAGGGGTAAAGATTTCTTGGCCATTTTCATTCCATTTCATTTGTAGAAACAAGAAACCCAATGAGTAGGATCCCATCGCGATTCGTGATTTGCGCAAAACATAGTTTAAATTCAAAACATCAAAACTCAAAATGATTTTTTTTAAATTTTTTTATCAAATAATCGTTACATGAAAACTCAAGTTTTTTACATTCAGGCGTTCCTCGTGTAACACGGTTAGTTCGTCCCGTGTAGTATTTTTAAAAACAACATTATTACTTATTTTTAATACCTATTATGTATGAGCATGAGAAAAATCAGGTTATATATAAGATGAATCGTGTTATATCGAAAGAGTGTCCCGTGCATGGGCGCCCATATGCAAAATTTTAAGGGGGGGGCTCAGATATTTCCCCCATGGTTTAGCAGGATATTTTCCCCATAAAAATTGATTTCAGTACAGATTAAAGTTATTAAAGTTGACATTTTTAATAAATTATTCATTAATGGCTGGAGAAGAAATGTTTTTACGTTTTTGCAAAGAAAAAAGTTCTAAAATCAAGGAAGTTCCAATTTCTAAGGGGGGGGGGGGAGGGAGCTTGAGCTCCCATTTTCGCGACTATATGTGTGCCCTTGGTTCCGTGTTTTATCGAAATCGTGTTATTCGTGACTTAGAAATAATGTAAATCAAGGAATGTGTACCGTGTTATATCAAAAGCAAGTTTGATAAAGTTTCGTAAATTTTTTTCCGAGTTATCAAATATTAACAGAATGTATTAAACAAAAATGAAATTTCAACTTATCTTACTAATATTATATATGCGAAAGTTTGTCTGTATGGATGTATGGATGTATGGATGTATGTATGGATGTTTGTTACTCTTTCACGCAAAAACTTACTAATATTATATATGCGAAAGTTTGTCTGTATGGATGTATGGATGTATGGATGTATGTATGGATGTTTGTTACTCTTTCACGCAAAAACTACTGAACGGATTTTGATGAAACTTTACAATAATATAGCTTATGCATCAGAATAACACATAGGGTAGTTTTCGTCCCGTTATGGAGGGCAAAACCCCCTTAGAAGGGCAATAAAACACAATTTTTGTATAAATTCTCTAATATTGGGATGAAAAAATACTTGCACATATTTACATTATATGTCCATCGAAAGCTCTGATTTTTCTGCTGAAGATGGCACCTGTTCGAAATTTCTAAGCAGAATAAAAAACGAGTTATGAGCTTTTTAGATCCATGTTCGAAGGCTTTCCTCAACTCAATACAGTATTTAGTGTATCATCTCAACTCCCTGTCGATAGCATCAATTGTTGTATTGTTGACTTTCTTTGCTTTTCGTGATTGTTCAAGGCTTTTCTCAAGTCAAATCTTGAAGTAAGATTTTTGCACAAAATTGGCAAATAATACATGATTTGGCTGATGATTTTCCATTTAAACGGAACTTTAATGTAATTAATGGTTTTTATTATTATTTATGCTGATTGAACACTTACTCATTATCCAAACAACCAGCAGATCGCCAAAATTTTTTCAGAAAGATTTCCGTAGCTGATGCATTTGGCAGTTTTTTCAACGTTGCTGTTTTTGAAGCCGAAGACTACGTCATAATGTTTCTCAGCTTTCACCATGTAAACAAAATATCGCCAATCAAAGAATTTACTTTTTTTACTGTGTTAAATAATCCAGCAACTAAATTAGGCAAATCCATAAACAGCACAAAAACTTCCATTAATTTTCCTTTTTGCACAATTTCAAACAATCACCAAATTTTATTACTTATTTTGGTAACATTTCGGATGAAACTGTTTAGCGCCATTTTATGGTGACCAAAAATATCTCAGTATCTGGCGACGATATCTCTGTAACGAAAATTAATATCATATCGTTTTACAAAGTAAGGAAAGAATGGGGGAGCATCATCGAAGGTACCCCGAAACGACTTTCGCAAATTCGGTAAAATCACACCAAGAGCCACAATGATTGAAATTTCCCGAAATAATTAAAGCAAGTATAAGGGGATTACGAGCGCAGCTACTTTTTTTTAATCACTTCGTACTTCATTAGCCATACAGAGAAGGTTTTAGACTCCATGTTAAAAAAAAGTATCAACAGATTAATCTTTTTAAACATGAGAAGATTAATTTCATATTTTTTAAATTTGTATATGCTTAAATATAGTGCTTTCGTTTCTAAATCAATACTACTTTGTTCTTTATACTTATTGCTATTTTAGTTTTATGGGTAAGGAAGAAACTCGATTTTTAATCACGTCAAAAAGATGTGTTTTAAATTCTTTCGCTTAGAGCAGAAAACAAAAGCAAGTAACGATTTTTTCTAATAATTATTACTGACCCAGGCAACGCCGGGTATTTTTGCTAGTTTAAAGATAAAATTCGTGTTATTTCAAAACCAGGAAGTATTAAATTCAAGTTTCGCACCGGTGTAATATCGAAACCGTGTTATAATAATCGCAAATTTGGTGTCGTGTAATATCGAAACCGTGTTGTAAAAGTACGTGTTATACGAGGGACGCCTGTATATACAGTAAAATCCTTCTATAATGCGGACACTAACGGGACATATGTTTTTTTTTTTTTTTTTGTCCTCAGTAAAGGGATGTCCGCAGGACTTGGGTTTAATAATGTTATTTGCCTTGGAACCGGGGAATTGAAAATTTTCCGCGTAAGAGGAGTGTCAGTTAGAAGGGGTTTTACTGAATATATATTTTTTTAAAAAAGAATGAAAAATTTTTCACCCTAAATCCGAAATCGCCAAAAACTAGCATATCCTCAATTCGCCATTAGGCGTAAAGTTGCAAATTTCCCCAAATCAAGTTTGACTAATATGAGTAATCTTTGTTGTGTCCTTCAGTAGATCTTATCAAACCACTTTCAATGTTCGGCGCACAAAATAAATTGTAACATTTTCTTCTCATCGGCAGAGAAAAAGGAATTTCACAGCGTTGAAAACTTTTCTTGGTTCATGGCTATTCACCCGAAGATATGACCTTCTTAATAAATAACTGCTAGGGGACACTTTTATCTTTGCATATGGTAAAGATGTTACCATTAGACGAAGTGATAACAACTGTTCCAATCACTGTTATAACGGTTTTGACTCGAGTTCGAAAGTGGAATTCGACGAACTTTGACATAGCCATTTTTTTTTCGTTACCCACAAGCAGATGCTTTTTAGATTAATTGTTTCTTGTAGAACGTGGGTGAAAGTGTGGAAGTGTAACAGACACGCTTTGCCAGACGACTATCATTTCAAAAATGATAAAACTTGAAACATTTTATGCTTTGCATGGAGGTCACCCAACTTGACAGTTGAATTAAATTCCTTGCTGTTGGATACATTGTATTTAAAATGATGTTTCGTTTTTGAGGTCAACACTTGCTTTCATTTATTAGCGAAACAAGGCGAAATTGTTTTACAATTTCTAACAGAACGAGTCTTCGTAAGGCAGTTCATGAACAATGCCTCCAAAGCAGCATTTTATGAGGATTTTTCTGTAAAGTAAACATTCTTACCAAACCGATTTGCATAGAATTCAAAACTTTTTGAATTAACCGTTTATTTGTCGTTATTATATATCGCATTAGTACATCGTTAATTTGCTCTCCAATTCCCTTTTTATTTGTATTTCTATTGTAAGAGTGTTGTGATAATGCAGATTCAAAGTTTTTACGTGTGTCTAATGTTTGTGCTCTTACATATGTTTTGTGACTCATTTGAAAGAAGGGGCAACAAATCAGAGGTAAGTAAAAGTTATTTCTTTATAATCTGACTTTATATGCACATTTGACCAGTGGCGGATACAAGGAAAGGGTCATAGGAGTTATGACCTCCCCCCCCCCAAACCGTTGACAACAGTATTAGGTTTGTTCTCAAGAGGGGGGATCATTCTTCAGCATGACTCCCCTCCCACATAAAATGGCTTTCTGTATCCGCCCCTGCTTTTGACGATACACTTCAGTGTAGTGGCAATGCAAATTACTTAAGTTTAGTATTAGCAACAGGCTTGTTATTTAGTTGGTTCAAGTGGGAGCAGTTCTGTTCCTCCCTATCTTTGAGTGGAAAAAATGTACATTTGGGTCAGGTCCGTCCTTTGATACCACCATCCCACCCCCTTAATTTTTGGGGAGGGGGATTATTTTTTTTTAAATTTATTTATTTAAATTTATTTATTGATTTATTCTTAATTTAAATTATTTATTTTATTGAATTTCATTATGTTTATATTTTATTTCATTTATTTATTTAGTTTGTGTGTGTGTGTGTGTGATATGTCATTGGCGTAACACAGAACTTTTTTTATTATTACTTGATTGATGTGGTTTGTTCTTTCGAAAGTTTCCTTCATTGGGGCATATAGTAAGTGTTCATATAAAAATCCCAATTCACCGACTTTGACAATTTTCATCAGTCTCCCATCAACTTTTGAAATTTTGGTCTTGTCTGTATATATTGAAGGTTCTTTAATATTAAATTATTGGAGATAAGGGACTGTCTATCACACTTTTTTAAACAAATTTGGCGTCAAAAAGTGCCACACTTCGTTTTATCCCTCCCACACCCCTTGTTATAAATCACACTGTTTTTTATGAGTATATTGTTATTAAAAATGCGCGATGTCACATTTTTTGTTGCTCCTTTCCTCCCCCTTTACAAAACCCACATTCCATGTTTCAAGGGTTAATGGAAACGACAAAGTTCTTCATTCTACCTATTTTTTTATTTTTGAAGATTTAGTTTTGGTGTGAATTACGCCTTTGTGTGTAATTTTCTTAAATACAACGCATAATTTAATTTTTCGTATGATTTTTCTGTTAAAGTGATTTTAGATTACATTCGGAGGGTTTAGCTTAACCGTTTAGCGGGTCGCATTTGGTGCACAACTTCTCAAGCTTCTACGAGTAAACTTATGTTGTCAAGCAGTAGTTCTCAACCCTTTTGTGCCGCCTATGCCATGGCCCCCCTCTAGAGGCTGACTGACACCTATCTCCCCCCCCCTCTTCCTTAAAAAATCATGAGTTGGCTCAAGTGAACATCGATACTATTAATTAAATTTACAAATGTCTAATTTTAAATTGAAGCAAAATCTATATAATACAGCAAATTTATCCAATCATTTTAAACTAAAAAATAAAATAAATACATAAAAATACCTCTTTTACGTTTCTTTCTCTCTTTCTTTTACAAAACAAGCTAACAGGTATTTGAAGGAAAATACTTAACTAAGATCATTGACGTACTCTTCTGATACAGGAGTACATTTTTTAAAAATAAAATTATGATTATTTTTTTAAATTTGAATCTGGGGAATAGAAAGCACTGACACTTACAATGTGGCGAAGAATGCTGAAGTACAGTTAAGTTCCATTTACCGATTTCCTCAATTTTATGATACATTTCGCTGGTCGGGATTTGACTGTATAAATTGTCTATGCTCCTCGATTTAACAATAACTTTTTCCGGTCCCTTGACAATCGTTAAACCGAGGTTATACTGTACTTTCTTATGATTCAAGCGAGGTCTGTGTAGGAAGTTCCTGAACTTCAAATTGTTTCGTTTCATCTTGTGATTCCTTCTCTCAACTCTGAAAAATCTGCTTACACATGTTTTCAATTTTGATATTCGCGGGTTTTTTTAAATTAATTATTTTGTGTTCTAAATACTCATCACCCCTATCGCTCCTCAAGACTTTTGTCGCCCCTTTGAGGAGCCAAATTGCCCCTTTGGGGGCGATCACACCCAGGTTGGGAACCGCTGGTGTAAAGTGTTGTTATCTCAACCTCATGGGGAAATAAATTGAGTGTTTTCATTTATCCCCCAGTCTTTAGAGTAAAAGGAAACATGATTTCTTTCGCTAACGGATTCATAAAGTCAAATTTTCCATAAAGATAACTTTTTTCAGTGTTGTCTTCATAACAACGATGACGCCTATCTGATTATTTGGAAACACACGAAACTCTCAGAATGTTTTATATATGTCTCACCAAAAGTTTAGTTTCGTTCATCATTACAAGTGTAGTAATAGAGTTAACTTTACCGTTTACCCCATGCTTCCTTTTACCCCAACTGACCCCACTTGAAATAATACGCCGGAACAGCGTTCCGTTGCGCTCCAGCCCCAACTGCACCCGTGCTTGGAAGATTATTTATGAACCGTTTCAAGCGAGAAGCGAATCAGTGGCGATAAGTCGAACGGATACTTTAGTTAAGAGATAGATATCTTTGAAATTGGAAGTATAATATCTCATAAATGCACGCACATTTTCTGACCTAAAAGATATACTAAGATAACTCCTAATCTCTTTGAATTCTAATATGAGAACTCAAAGAGATTAGGGGATTTAGAGATCATGTGTGGGTCGTCCACACATGATGTCACGCTTTAACCCCCCCTCCCCCCAAAAAAACGTGACATCGCGTGACAAAGGGAACGACGGGGATTCGCGAAATTGTGAGTTTGTGGCAAGGGCGAAGGAGGGGGTAGTAAAAACTGTGACATCACGAATTTAATAGAAAAATACTAGCTGCGTCACCCGGCTTTGTCCGGTCTACCTCGAAAATTAAAGTTATGTCAAGTGACGCGTGTTCAACATTCATCCTTGGGGGGGGGGGGGGAAACAGTGAAATTTTGTGGCAGATTGCGGAAAAATAACCAAAAAGTAAACATTTTAAATCACCAGATTACAGGAAAAAACCTTTAAAATAAAAGCAAGAATTTTACTTGTTCATATTCAAAAAAAAAAAAAAATGGCAACAGATCTTTCGTCTCAATATCATTTTCTTCTTAATATATAAAAATCAATGTCCTGAGATAACATATATATATATATTAGGGTGGGCCGAAATAAGCCGAAAATTTTTTTTTTTTCGAAATCAATTTTTGGATAGCGCGCAAAAGTTGCGTAGTGAGCTAGTTAGCACTCACAAAAAATTTCTTGGAAATTAAAAAATATCTAGCCTTCGCTATTTGACACTGAAAAACCGAAAAAAAAGAGAAAAATAAATTTTTGTCGAAATTTTTTTAAAAAAACTAAATTCCAAATATTTTGCTGGAATGCACCGAAAATGTTATATAATGAGCCAGTTCGAGCCCATAAAATGTTTCATTGATTTTAATGAGCATTTAACCGCTCCTTTCCGACATCAAAAATTGGAGAAAAATGAAAAAATATTGAATTTCTTTAAAAACCAATGTGAAAATCATTTTTCAAAATTAAATCCTAGACTAATTAATTAAATAGCGCCATTAATCATAGTAATTATTATCACGCAATAGTATCATACATTTTCGAGAACTACATATATAGATAATAAAATTTTAAAAAAGAAATCTTCAAATTTGATTTATAAGACCTCATGCATAATGAATATTATTTTTTGGAATAATATTGTCCCTTGTTATCAAAGATGGAAGTTCTTTCCTAGCTTGAAGTTTAGCACGAATGTATCCATCTCGTGCAGTTTCACCACGAACTTTTATTGCAGCTTCGGTTATTAGTTTCACACAACGTTTCACAGCTTGCGTGTGACAGGGAAAGTTCTCGAAAGTAAGCTCTGTAGAATGTTCTTTGCACATTTCTTTCCATTGTTGGTCTTTTAGATGCATTGTAAGAGGTGGCTCTATTACAACACGGTTTGCCCAATCATCTAAATCAACATAATCAACGGCTTCAAAATTGAGTTTAGAACGCTCAAAAAATCGTACACCATCTGAGCTCTTCATCTTCTTATTTCTAGAGTTCAGAATGCGCCTAACAGCTAATTCCCGAATGTATTTTCTTGAGTCAAACAACATTGTCAACAGTAGCTATTCAGGATGAGCGAAATATGCATTACTTGAGAGAACTTTGAAAATTATCTCCTTAACGTTGTCTGGAAACTGCCTTGCAAGAGAAATCATTTTCCAAAAATGTTGGGCGCGGTACTGGCAGTTCGGTTTCATTTTTATTTCAAACCACATTGGAGCATAAACTAAAATTACATACTTTACAAGCATTGTAAGGTTTTCTGATGGAGTTGGAGTGCCTATATACAAGCGTAACAAACGGTTTGTAGTTGTCAGCCATCGCGCATGACTGACTGAGTTTGCCTGGGCTACTGTCAGCCACGCTTGAAGGACAACTACCATCTTTTACGGCAAGACAGATTCTATACAAATATTGTTGTTCAGTACTTAAATTTTTTATATCTTCCATGTCCAAAACCAGAAGATTGCAGTCAATTTTATCAAATTTGACCACCGGATTTTTTTCACAATCTCTAAGAAGTTGTTCGATAGCTCCAGAATATGAATGTGGCCACTTTGTGCAACCGTCCAATTCCAGTATAAGATGCCTCAGTGGCAACTCATTGTGGACATTGGAAATAGAGAGGACCCCTTTAATTGCTTAATTCCCTGCTGTGGAGGTGTAGAATTTCAGCATTTCTTGTCGGGGGGTTTTGTCTCTTAAGTGGGTCATAAAGTCGAGAGGAAGAAATTGCTTGAGATAAAGAAGAATACTTGCGTTCTATTCATTAATCAGTTTAAAGGACTTCAGAGGATTCACATTTTTTTAATACTCAAGGGCTCTATTTGTCAAATATATATAAAATAGTTATAAAATAATCTTAGGAATAATAGAAGTAGTTGAGTGCCGTTTATTATCCAGGAGAAACATTTGGAACCGAAGATTAAAAAAATTAGCATCTTATGCAACTATTTTTTATTTGAGTGTGTGCATTTTTTAAAATTGGCGTACAAATGTCGCATAAAATTGATTGAATTTTCACTGTTTTTTCTAAGTAACGTATTGCGTAACATTTCAGTACTTACTTATTTCGAAACTACTTTTAATTATTTATTTATTTATTTTTTTCATTTTTCCTATGTTTCAGTCTTAAAGGAGCGTAGCTAAATATTCTACGAAATGTATAAAAGTCTTTGAGGATTTCAACTAATTCACTGACAGATACTTCTAATGTTTGCTAAAAATAGCTTCAAACTTTTATTTTAGACCCCCGCCTTTTTTTTTGAAAAAAGTGCATTTTTGCCCTTTTTTTCAGTTTTTCGAGGTCAAATAGCGCCGGCTAAATATTAAACAAATTTAGCGAAATTTTTTATGGGTAATAACGGGCCCCTATAGCAACTTTTCCGCACTATCCAAAAACAGATTTCCAAAAAAAGTTTTTTCGGCCCACCCTAATATATATATATATATATATATATATATATATATATATATATATATATATATATATATATATATATCAACGCACAGCCAATACCGCTGAAGCCGCAGACTTGAAATTTGGCAGGCATGTCCACATGATTACGAAAGTATCCACGAAGAAAGGATTTTTCGAAATATCAATTAGTTCAGGAGAAATTAATTAAAAACCCTTTTTTTCTGTGAAATTAAAACCTATCATTGAAATTTAAATCTCTTATTTTCGGAGGCTTTCCTCCATTCAAATCATTATTCAGTAGTTCATCTCAACTTTTGGTCGATAGCGAATTTTAAATTTGATATTGTATTTGTTTCTCACGTGATTCTTCGAGGCTTTTCTCAAGTCAAATTATAATCTTTTTGTCTTTTGCTTTCATTTTTTCAAAACTAGAAACGAAGTTTTTAAGAACATCATCACAGGCGGACTATCCTTTTGAATTTAAAAGAGTGCAGTTTCCTGTAAAAGTTTGCTTTGCAATAACCGTTAATAAGTCACAAGGACAGACTTTAAAAGTAGCAGGGATCAATTTAAGAGAAGACTTTTTTTCACACGGCCAATTTTATGTAGCTTGCTCCAAAGTCAGTTCATCAAGCAGCTTAATAATTTTAGCACCAGAAAAAAAAAAGAAAAAAAAAACTAAAAATGTTGTGTACAAAGAAGTTCTTGCTTAAACATAGGTATATCAATAAAATGTGGATGGCCTGTGTTTGCAAAGATAATCAATACTTTAAAAGGATCGTTAATAACAGTTAAAAATCGGTTAAGGACAAGGGCATATATATAAGGAGTCCAGATGCCCCGGGATCCTCCTAAAATTTGAAAAAAATATAGGTAATAAGTAATTATTATAGGGGATTTTCGAAACTAGGTGCACCAAGCACTGTTAACCCCTGCTAATTCCATTACCCGAGCAATGCCGGGTACGGGAATGCTAGTTACGCTATAAATTTTAATAAAAGCATTGTTGCGGTAAGCTGAGATGAAACACTGAATAATTATTTGAATGGATTAAAGCCTTTGAAAAATAGGGATTTTATATCAAAATCCAAGTGTCCTAATTAAGTTTTCGATTGATATCTTATCGGATATTATTATCGGAGGATTATGTTAAATAGCCAAACATGAAGACGAAAAGATTACGAATCCATCGATACATTGTTCGATAATAATCAGTTCACTGGCGTTCGGGAGAAGAAACTTGGACATACATACATAGTTACATACATAGGTACATACGCTCAGTTTTTAATTATGTAAAATGCCTATGTAATACAACATGAGTGGGAAGGGGGAGGGCAACAAGAGGGAGATGAGAAGGTGAAGTGTGGCACTTTGTGACAAAGAGGGGAGGGGTAAAATATGATGGGAAAAAAAGGTGGCACCAATTATGCACAACCCCATAACCGAATAGGGGAGAATATGCTGAGATTCTGACCAAAAAGCAGAAGGGTCATTCTTTTGAAGAATGATAAAAATTTTAAATCAAGGGAAAGTTTGCGACAAAGTAAGGAGCCTGAAAAAAAGCCATTTTTTTAAAAAGTCTAAACACATTGCAAGCTCATTCAAAAATAAATTATAGCTTAATACCTATCGCAACAGATATTTATGATTTGAATATTCATATTTTGTGTAGATACCTTAATCTCTTGCATAATAGTTGTTTCGCAATATACATAGTAAAATCAAAGCCTTTTAAATAATGCAAATAGAATCTTTTCTTTGTTGCTTTATTTTCGTTATACATTCAGTTGCAGTCATTAACCAGCATTTAAAAGAAATAAATTGCAGTTTTATCCATTTTTATCATACGCAGATGGATGATTTATTTCGAACATAATATTTATACGAGAACTTGGAAATAATTATTCTTTTTTCCCCCTCTCTTTGTTTAGGTCTACGTCGTTCGATACTTAGAGGAAGGACGTATCACACCTGTAACAGTGTTTCTTAATTTCGACCAGCAAGTACGTATTTTCTCTTATTTTCAACCTGTAACATCATTAGGGTTTTTTTTTTTTTGGATTGACTAGTTATTTGCATAGTTAAATTTCATTATTTCATGCTTTTTACTAATGAGTATACGTATTTTGATTTTTGTTCTGTCTTTTTCTATACATCTGACCATTCAAACAAAATACATTCACAAAAGATGATTTGATGATCATTTCTGTATTTTACTCACTATTTAAAAAGTAAAATTTTATTGAAGCAATGAAAATGAAAATCATGATTATTTTGTAGCGATTGGGTAGTTTGTAGCGATTGGGTAGGTCGAGTTTCTTAAATATGAGTTACCTCAGTATGGTAGGGTACAAAACACACACTAACAAGAGGTGGTCATAAAATGGGTCTAATATTAACAAAAAATAATGTTTAAAAACATGATAACTTATAAAATGAATTAAAATTTATGACAAAATTTTAATTCGTTTTTTATGAAACATCTTGATACAACAGTTTTTACCTTTTAATGAATTTGTAATGCATACTTTTCAGAATTCAGAAGAACAGGATACCATGCACTAATCCATCAATGCCCATGTTAGCACTCTTTTGCCATTAGAGATAAGATAAAAAAAATTTTGACCCATGGTGCTTCGAAAGTAATTCTCTAAGCACCTGAGACATAAAAATGATCTTGCCCAACTAGTGGAGCTGGTTGGAATGGTTAAGCAAATAATTGAGGGAACAAAGTTATGCTTAAAAATATACTTTTCAGATCTTATTCTTCAAAACCACCCAGGCAACTTTAAAAATTGTAAGAGGTTTCATTTTTCATCATTGAATAATCTAGTCTCTATCTATAAAAAAACCATGCTATCTGACTCATTGGAATATTTTATTTTTTGTTTTCAACATCCAATTCAGATAATATAGAGCAAGCAATACAGAAACATATTCATCAAATCTTGGGTTAATTTCAGTAAAAACTGAATCTATTAGTTTATACAAAATATTAAATCAATGTTTGACTTTTCATCATCATGTAGATATCTTTCACGTATTCTAAATTCATTTTTTTTTAATTAGCGCAGAGAGAAATTTTTTTGAAAAGTTGCACGCTTGGTTGAAATAAACATCCAAGCTAAAATCATTTACAGTTTCAATTGTAGACTGAACTAGAGCTTGAATATCCTAAGAATAAAGGTAACGGATTGTAGATGTTTTGATAGAGTAAAGCATTGTTCAAAAACTTTCCACGCTATAAATAAATTAAATAAAATTTAAACGCAGCCATTTATGTTTAGAAGGCACCACCTTTCTCACCACTGAAAGAATGGTTTTGCAATAATTCTGCCAGGCGTCAAATCACTGCTTTGAAATTGTCGAGAAATGCTTTATGGTTTAACTACTGAAGTCACAATCAATAACTATTGAAGTCACAGTTTCACTCAAGTCACAGTTAAAGAACCCCAGAAGAGAAATTTTTTGATGCGCGATATTTTTTTTTTCAAAAATAGCATGTATTTTTAGAAGTTTCTACAAAAGAAGGCTATACGTTGAGTAGCTGTAATGTTTCTACTTGAAGAAAGCAATACATACTCAATAAATAAACATACACTTAAAATATAAGGGTAACAATCAATGTGAAGTCCCAAAGAATTTTCATTTGAAAATCATGCATACCACTTACTTGCACGAGCCGCTCATACTGTACATACCATCGGTCCAGATCCAGGCCCGGATTTGCGTTCCCATAGATCCCGCAACGAGGAATGGGGCAAGTCCTTAAGGGGCCCAACGGCCCAAGATATTAAAAAGAAAAGAAAAGAAACTAACACTAAGGCTTATTAACGTTGCAAATATGCACTGATGGCCTTTGGGGAGAGCCCCTACAGATTTTATTGCAGGGGATCCGAAATTTATAGATCCGGGCCTGATGAGTGTTTTGTGTATCCCATTGGACACACAAAATGAAGAATTTAGCCTATATATCGGGGGGCACGGCAGTGCCCCCGCCAAGTCGAGCGCGAAGCAAACACTGCCGTACCATCCTTTACTGGAACCATTTCGCCGCATTTTCAGGCCCCTATTTGAGAACCTTCTGATGAGACCAGAACGCGGAAATTTTCATCATCCAGTAAGCTATAATCACATACTTAAAATCCGAAATTTCAAGTCCGTAGGTCATTTAGTTCCGAAGTTAAGCGAAAGCAAAGTTTCGCATTTATGACACTCACTCACTCACTCATGATCATCAAAATAGAACTAGTACTTCCCATAAACTCAGAGAGGTGAAATTTGGTACAGAGTTAGGGCTTAATGGCCACATAAAGGGAAAACTATAAAAACTAGGATAATCGAAGATCTGGCTATTAGACCAAACTATTAGAGATCGACATACCGCCTTTACAAAAAATATTCAACTTGGTTGGCCGCTTCATTTGATGTCAAAAATCGTAAGTCTGAAGTATCTAATGAAGAACCCTCAGGTGGTCTCAGCTGTATTAGAGATATGGTAATGCCCCCTTCTACTATTGGTACATAAAAATATCGACTGTCATTGCAAAAGTCCAGCGTAGTGGGACACATCTTCTAATTTAATTTAGCCTAACTTTAGTCTACTCGAATATTACACAAATTAAATGTGTCTACAAAAAGAAGTGAAATCCCACCAAAAACATTCTGTAAAAAACTAGCCAAGTCTCGATGGAGCTGTTTGTTTATCTCTAAAAAGTTATGAAATCTAGACAAAGTTATGACAAGTCGAAGGTTCCTTACTGCGATTTCTTTATTGTTATAGTTAATGTTGTATGACTTGGCCGTTAAAGGGTACACAAGGGTACAAAACCAGGTGCTCCATGACACGATTGCACCAATCTGTCGCCAGAACCGCTACCCATTGACGATGGAAAATTGCCACTTGGAAAACGTGTAAAAAAAAAATTGACTTGTACCCACTAACGTATAAATACAATACAAATACAAAAGTGACGACCAGCAACAGGCTCTGGGCCCAGCTAGACTGGTCCTAGTCAATTTACAATCCCCAGTGAAGATCAATGGCCCTCTTAAAACTATCTACTCCCTTGCTCATTACCACCTCTTCCGTTAAACTGTTCCAAGGTTCCACTACCCTGCTATAATAATAACTTTTCCTAATATCCATGTTAGCCTGAGATTTAAATAGCTTAAAACAATGACCCCTTGTCCTGTTTTCAGTGCTTAACTTCAGCCCCGTAACATCTTTCATTTTAATAAATTTAAACAACTGAATCATGTCCCCTCGGTCTCTTCTTTGCTTAAGACTGTACATTTTTAACCTTCTAAGCCTGGAATCATAGTCTAAGTGAGAAAGTCCATTTATTAGCCTTGTAGCTCGCCTTTGAACCCTTTCCAATACATTAATGTCTTTCTTAAGATAAGGAGACCAAAACTGAACAGCATACTCCAAATGAGGTCTTACCAAACTTCTATATAAGGGCAGAAGAACTTCTTTAGATTTGTTTGAAATAGATCTATTGATAAACCCAAGCATCTTATTGGCCTTGTTACTAGCAATGCTGCACTGTTGGCTAAACTTTAAATCCTGACTTATTAAGACCCCCAGATCGGTAACTTTGTCTGCCTGACTAATGACTGAACCTTGCAAATAATAACTTGTACACTTATTTCCATGCCCTAAATGTAGCACTTGACATTTCCCAACATTAACAGCCATACCCCATTTATCAGCCCATTCCGTAATATGATCTAGATCCTCTTGCAGCTGTTTTGCTTGTTCTTCATTATCTACAGTCCCCATAACTTTGACATCATCAGCAAAACAATTCATGTTCCCAGAAATATTTTTGTGAATATCGTTCATAAAAACAATGAACAAAACAGGCCGTAACACTGATCCTTGAGGAACCCCGCTTAAAACCTCACTCCAATTAGAGTAATTTCCCCTTACAACTACTCTTTGTTTCCTTCCGGTCAGCCAGTTTTTTACCCAAATGAAAGTTTTCCCTCCTATTCCTACATCAGCTAATTTGCTAAGTAGAGCAACATGCGGTACCTTATCGAAAGAGTACCGCAGATAAAGAATGTTTAACGGCCAAGTCACACAACATTAACTATAACAATAAAGAAATCGCAGTAAGGAACCTTCGACTTGTCATAACTTTGTCTAGATTTCATAACTTTTTAGAGATAAACAAACAGCTCCATCGAGACTTGGCTAGTTTTTTACAGAATGTTTTTGGTGGGATAGGAAAATTACTTCTTTAGTTAAAGCTCACCATGGTTCTACGTCAGTTTTTCTGTGCTGAAAAGGCCAGAAAGTGCTCCATGAATTCAACGGAGAACACGTGCTTGTGCCTGGAAATGTGTCAAGTTTCATCAACCACTACTGAGAACGAGAGAGATTTTTTTTAATGAACGTTAATTTGGAATTTACAAAGATTGAATTTACCTATTTTTTATCATTCTGCTCAAACAATTTGGGGGTGCGATCGCCCTCTCTTGCCCCCCCTATTTGTCGCCCCTGGTTACTGTATGTATATTTTTTGGGAGGGGGGGGGGAATGTTCACTTCACAAAAATTATAATAAAAAATTCAGCACATCGTAAGTTGTGTACCTTTTTACTTTTCTCTGTTCTCATTTTCGAAATGTAAAAAAGTAACAAGATGTAAAATTACAAAATAATTGTTTTTTACTTTTTTTCTTTTTCTTTTATTTATTTTCTTTTGTTATTTTTCTTTCTCTTTTTTCTTTCTTTTTTTCTTCCTTTCTTTTTTTTGGAATTTTCAAACGTCCAGATAAGACGAATCTATCTGAATGAGAGGTAAAAGTAAAAATTTGATGCCGGTATTCCGCTCATTTGAACGAGACTCTGCTTCTGCAAAAGCTGGCATCGCTAAAAAATAATAGATTCGTCCATTTCCTGCTGTAAAACGGATGTTTTTCCTTCATACAATCCGTGGTCAGACAGTACTTTTTCTTTTTCTTTTGTCACTCTTTCTATTCTCTCTTTTTTTCTTTTTTTTGTTTTTTGTTTAAAGATGTTGTTTTTTACGATCCAAGCAACACTTACAATGTCAATTCATGAGCTGAGCACTATACCTTCTTCTTTTTCTTTCCTTCTCTTCTTCTTTTTTTTTAATTTAAAGATGTTATGGTTGTCGATTCCAGCATCAGTTGCAATATCAATTGGAGGCACTTATCTCTGCACTTTTTTCTTTTTCTTTTCTTTTTGCATTTTTTCGTTTGAAAAGATTTTGCTTTCGTCGATTCAAGCATCACTTGCAATATCAATTCCCAGAACCTGATAACTTAAATTTGACAAAATAGAATGTTTCACTTTATTTGAAAATTTTCGTTCGAAAGAAGGCAAATACTTCTTACAAAATGGAATTTTGAAATGGGGTAGTTTAATAACACTCACATCAAGTCCTCACATTCTCAAAAATTGCCAAAAAACACCAGTTTGTTGGCTTTCTCTCGAAGTAGTACAAAAATAAATACCTGAATTGCCGTCACCTAGTTGACGACACCCTACGAATTGATATGGCAACGCTTTTATTGTACTAGAACATTTTTACCCACCTTTTTGTGAGTCATTAAAGTTTTATTTCGTTATTATCTTTGTGCAATTTCTTTTGAAAACACAACAATACCCCCCTCCCCCATTTGTTTAATGTAATCCCTTATTTATGTCTTTATTTTACAGACAGAATTAGTTATCACCACCAAAAAAGGAAGAAAATCGAAGACATTTTATGATTTCGTTCAAGTAAGTTTTCTACATATCCTTTTACCAACAAAATGACAATTATAAGTTAAACGTTAAAACTACCACTAAAAGACTTTTAGTTTCTTTTAAAAAAGAACCATTGAAGCCAAGGGAGGATCCAAAAGTTTTTCAAAGGACGTGCGATTTGATTTTTATTACTTACCCTTTACTACGGATTCTAGTTTACAAATATGTCTTGGAAGTAAAGGGCGTTATGTCATTTATTTTTTGAAATCGGGGTTTAAGCACCATTTTACTCAACTTTTTATACTCGACTCTGAGTAATAAAACATTAAAATTTGGATAAAAAAATTTCATTCAATAAGCCCTTAAACAACAATCCAGCAATAAATAATCAGCACAGAATAATACCTTTAAGTATATCTCCTGGCTAACTTTGTTTTTGTGAACCCTGTACTACCCATGTATAGAGATATAGATCATAAATGGACTTCAATTCCGAAACATTTCCGGGGGAGGGGCGGAGAGTTTCAAATCTAATTTTCCCTAACATTATCTAAGTTCACATGAAATCGCGTTTTTTGAACTTCAATATCGAAAAATTACCGGTGAAGAGACTTACAGGCACGGCTGCGGAGTCGGAAGAATAATGGCCGACTCTGACTCCAGGATTTTGAAATGTCCGACTCCAACTCCGGCTTTTTTATTTATTTTTTCAAATCATGCCCCCCACATAGGAAGGGGGAAAAACCCTTGCACAGAGATTGAAATATTAATCTCTTTTTATGACATTTTCATGTAGTATTTTATTGTAAACCTAAACTGCATACAAAGTTAGAAATTCAATTTGAAAATCAAATTATCCAATAGTTGCAATTTCTAAAGTGAGATTACTGAAAAATCCCATGTTTAAAGAAATTGAAAAGGATTAATTTGCTGCTCTTTAATATTCAACAAGAAGATGTTGATCAGATCCTGTGCTTTCAATTTTTGAAAGAACAGAGAAGAGTTGAGAAAAGGAGTTTTGAGAGAAAAAAAAAAAACTTTTTTTTGGCTAAGCCAAAAAAAAAAATTCTTGAGATGGAGCGGTCCACACCCATCTGTTGGGTGACACTTGAACTTAATTTCAGAGTTTATTAAAATTGAATACTTTAATTCTAAAAAATTTCCCCAATAATAAATCTTAAATTTCATCTTAAAAATTTCAACAAAAATATTGCACTATATTGCGAAGAGAGGTTGGATAAATGTAAGTCTGGAATACATTTTACACAAAATGCTCCGGTATACAGTTTTGTACGAATAGGTTTTACTATACCAACATTTCTTGGCTCAATTTTTAATTTTAATTTTATTGGCACCTTTTGAATTAACTTTAATGTAAAGATTTTAGAATTAACTACAATTATTGAGTGTTCTAACGAATAAATCATGTATTAATTTTATTTTGTACTTTTCAGTGATAACCTAGCTTATCATTAGATAAAGTCTTTAGATCTTAAAAAACATTTATATTTTATCGGATCTTTTGGATTTGCGCTTTCGTGCCAACACTTATTTGAATTTACCAAGCACCCTCAGAAGTTTCTCGACTTGCTCAAGCGATACATACATTCCTTTTACTATTTTTTTTATAACTGAGATCGAAGTAAAAAAATATTATTTTTATTTGAAAGGGATTAGAAAATGTTAGGCAACAAAACTGTTTCCTGACAGTTGCTATCAGTTCAATAAAGTTAGAAAATCAACAAACTAGTAGACGGCGTATGTAGCTGTTACAGAAAGTTCGATGAGCAATCGAGACAGCTGGTTGTCACAATGACAGTTGTTTTCTTATTAGTAGGCTTTTATACGTGTAATCAAATTAATTGGTAGTCATTTTTTTAAAAAAAAGCAAGGAGAGCCAGTGAAAATTAAAGAGAAAAAAGAAACCCAGAGTCTGAGTCGGCATGTTTTCGAAAGACTCCGACTCCGACACTCCAAAATCAGTCCGACTCCGACTCCACAGCCATGTCTTACAGGGAAAGGACGATCTTGATTAGACTTCTTTGGATTTTTTAAAACTCCAAAAACTCAGTCATTGTTGTTATAGTAGGAGTAAACATTTCGTTTCATGGATTTTCTGGCAAAAATTCCATTATGTGAATACTTGAGCATCCAAAGACTTGCCAAATTTAGCATAGTTCCAACTTAAGGGAAGCCCCCCTATGAGGGGGTATTTGTATTAGGAAAACTTCCCTATAAGGAGCGATAAACCCCTATTAAAATTCTTTTATATTTATAGGTACACCTTTACGTGGATGTTTTACTATTTTTAAAGACAAATGTCTAAAATCCTTCACAAAACAATGTTTTCTTGTTTAAATTTTCTTGCAAACATTCAACGAATTTTGTGATTTCTATTTTTTTAGGAATTAAAAACATAAATAATTTTTTAAATTTATTTATTTATCTCTTTTGAAAGTCCTAATATTTCCCAATAAGAATTCTTGAGAATCAAAGGTCCTCTGTGCCAAATTTGGCAATGATCCGACGTAAACTGCATAGACTAACAGAATGTTCTGCCTACTCCTTGCTTGGATATCGAAAATTGCATTTAATTGATAAACTCACCCTTATCATGAAAAATGGACTATCTGGGAAATGTCAAGAAAAACATTTAGTTCTGGTTTTATACTAAAACTGTACAAACTATTTTCTTTAACAGCATCATTGCTAGTTGAATTAGTTTTTATTGAAAGGGCAAAGTCAACTTACGATCGTTGTTGACTAGCGACCTTTTATGACAAAAAGATTCAGTTATTTATTGCTCTTATCTTCTATAATGCTTTAATTTTATTTTCCGATTTTTATAAATTGATCATCTTGTATGACATGTCATATCATACTCTATATTTATTTAGGGATATGTGGCATATAAAGATGATTATTCCAGTCATTGTTTTATTGAAAAATTAGTGACAGAGTCTTTACAAGCAGACAGTGAACGTCTTAAAAAAATACAGGTCAGTATGTATATTTTCATATTATGTTATGTTATGTTATATTATACTAAGCTCCGATAGTACAGTTTTTTTTCTTTGCGAAACCAATTTGATGGAAACCCACCTGGACGTTTGGGGGGTCCCATAAAAATAAAAGGTGGTTTGAAACCAATTAACATTACATTTGCATTACTTTCCCAATAAAAAAACCCCCTAAGATTTTGAGATACGGCGTCCCCCAATCAATTTAGACTATCTCTTTCTTGATGTTTATACATGTTTATGTATGAAAGAACGCATAAACAAACAAACAATGTATTTTAGCTCTCCCCGAATCAGTTGTTGTGTGCGTGTGTATGTAATAACCTCAAATCCAAAGTTAAAACTCGAAATCCATCTCCAAAGTTGAATATTTCGGTTTTTTACGCGCTTGTCAGGGGCGTGCTCAGAAATTTTGGATCTCGCCACAAATGACTTTTACGGGCCCCTGTTACTATTTACCCCTACGCCCCCTACATATATTTCATCCCTCATTTTAAAAACCTCGGGTCCCCTTCAGGTTCGGGGGCCGAGCCAACAGCTGCCCCCCCCCCCCCCCCCCCCCCCCCCCCCCCCCCCCCCCCCCCCCCCCCGCCGTGCCCGCCCTTGCACGTGTTAGCAACATAGTATTTTTCCCATTTCCCTTTTATTAAACTTTATTTTACTCAAATAAAGATTGTGTAACAGCGAAAGACTTCGGTTTGCTAATTCCAATGGATAACACCTGGTACTTATCGGTTATAGGCATTGACGACTTTTTTTCTCAGTTGTTGCCAACCGGAACGCTAGCGGCAGGGTAACGACACCAATAACAGACAAGGGTTTAGTAACAGATAGTCATAAGTTTGAATTTAAATAATACGAATTTTAGGCGGGTAAAACTGATGTTACTGTGGCCCATGCATACAGTGCAACCATCTTACCATCTAGTGCTATCAGAGTGAATTTTATGAGCCAGTTGGTATTTACGTGGCAGTGGTGGAAGGTTATGAACGGCTACGAGATCAACTGGTGTTTCACGTTCATTGGAATGAAATCAGGATTTTTTTCTAAAAATAAAAAAACTATTGCTCATTTTGAAGAGAAAAAGAGAATTTGTCCATTAACCATCCTTTCCTCGTCCTATCTGTTACTGTATATCATCAGATTTTTTGGTATCTCTTACTGAGGGCCGGACCTTTGTTTAAAATTGAGCAAATAAAAATCGAATTAACTGATTCAGAGGATCCAGATGTAGCCAAGCGTTAGATGAGATGTAGTTGCATGAGAGAAAAATAGTTTTAAAAGTCTAAATACATTAAAAGGCTCAGAAAATTGAGTTGACCTGAGAGCGATGTCTTAAGCATGTCTGTTACTGGTGCTGTTACCCTATTAGGCAATAAATAGGGTAATGGCACCAGTAACAAACAAGGGTACAGTGACAGACACTCATAAGTTTGGATTTAAATAATAAACATTTCGGGCGGTAAAACTGATGTTACTGTGACATATGAATATGGTACAACCATCTAGTGTTATCAGAGTGAATTTCACATGAACCATTTGGTATTTGTAAGGCAGTAGTGAAAGGCCACCACGAGTCAGCTGGTGTTTCATGTTCATTTGAATTTAATAAGGCTTTAATTCTAAAAATAAAGAACTTTTGTATTTTTTGAGGAAAAAAAGGGAATTTGGATCATTCAGGAGGAGAAAATGATGACTAATAATGATCCAACCAGTCAGGCTTGGATCATTATTGGTCATCATTTTCTCCTCCTGTCTGTTGTTAATCAGTTAAGCTGTTTGTTACTGGGTATCATCAGATTTTTCGGGCCTGTTTCGAAATTGAGTCAATAAAGATAGAATTAACTAAATTAGAGGATCCAGAAGCAGCCAAACGTTAGATGAGATGTTGTAGCATGTGAGAAAATAGTTTGAAAAGTCTAAATACATTAAAAGGCTCAGAAAATTGAGTTGACCTGAGAGCAATGTCTTAAGCATGTAAGTATAAGTGGTGCGTGCTTCTGAACTTGAAGCAACAGCTAAACAAATGGTCAATATTTTAAAATAAGCACCACCTATTTTTTATAACGTATAAATAATCAGTACTTGTTAAATCATAGATTCAACTAGATTGATATAACATTTCCTTACCAATGCAAAAACTGAAAGGGCTAAAAGTTTCTTAACCGAAAGTTTCCTCTTTCAAGCATCAGTATCATCTAAATAAATTTCATCAAGAATCTACTCCTAAAACTTCCCGGGGTGGCTTTTTAACATATTACTAATTCCTTTATTTCTGCTGTTATTGGTCTCTCTCTATTTTTTGAATTCGTGTGGATGTGTTTTATTCGGTTAAGGTAGCAATAACCAGAGCCTGATTGCCAAATAGGCTTGTTATGCCGTAGTCTGAGGCCATCGAATTTTAGTGACCCTTAAACGACTAAAATAATTTAGTTTTTTGTCAATTATTTCAAAAAGATAAGAAAGACTATTAAGATTTTCTCCTTTTTTATTCCTCTTTCCTTAATAAGGAGTGGGACCCTCTGTACCCCAACATTTAAAAATATATATATATATATATATATATATATATATATATATATATATATATATATATATATATATATATATATATATATATATATATATATATATATATATATATATATATATATATATATATATATATTAGGGTGGTCCTTATTTATATGGGATAATTTTTTTTTTTTTTTGGAATTCAACAAGTGACGCCTCCTAGTTTTGTGACACTATAATAAAAAGTAACGTGTGCAAAATTTGAACTCGATCGGTCAATAATAACACGTGCCCCTAGGCCGTTGAACTTTAACACTTTTGATAATTTTCTCACAAATCTTCCGAGTTTTTACTTCAGACCCACTACAGCGTTTCTCCTAGGTTTGCAAAATCTTTTTACACTGAGGTAGCACTAAAATTAACTTTTTTAATTACTTTATATCATCTAAAGATTTTACGTTGAATAAGAATGAAATAATTCTTTAGAAACTTTCCTTAAGGGGGTCCGGGACACAAAAATCCTCAAATTTTGCAATTTTTTTTTTATAATTTGAAAAATTGCTCCGTTTTTTTCTGCTTAAGAGGACGTTTGAATCTTGTTTCTACCTTAAATAGAACGAAAGTTATAGTTATTTTTGTTGCATGCATCTAACGAATGTGTACATAACTTTAAAACTTTAAACGCGTTTTTCTCCATGATGCAATTTTTCCCGATTTCTTGCATTCAAACTCTTATAAGTCAGGAACCGATAGAGATAAAGTAATGAAACTTGGAGCATATCTTTTTCAAGCAATTTACTTTAATTTTTATTCGGCGAATTTGAAAAAAACGTTTACTTCAAAAATTATGATTTTTTTAAAAAAAAGTATCTTCGAATTTTTCGAAATTTTTCTTCAAATATTTTTTATTTTTTATTGAATCAATATTTTTAAAATCGCCGAATAAAAATTAAAGCTTAGATATTTGTGCATACTTTTTTGAAAAAAAATTGAAAATTGACCAACAATATTTTGAGTTATAGCAATTTAAAGCAACCCCATTTTTTTGAAAAAAAACTAATTAAATTTAAATAAAAAATAATTTTTTTTCATATTTATGTTATGATTTTACTTATTAAATAAATGATGAATCAGTTCAAAAAATTTCAAAACTCTAAAGTACATAATAAAAAAATTTTCAAAATGTGTCCCGGACCCCCTTAATCGTACGCTTTTCTCACTGTATCTCGATAGTGTGTATTTTTTCCGATAGTCTTGGACGGTCTGTAAAATAAATTGCTTTGTGACTCATATTTGGTAAATTAGTTGTGAAATTCTTCGATTGATTGTGCTCCTCTTTCAGTTGTACCATTCACAATTTTCAGTATTTTAACAATCTTACTTCCCTTTAAATATCTTAAACATTTTGCCGTGAATCAGGATCAAATAGGAAAAAATCTTTTAGTATTTGCAACTTATCAAACAATTTTATTGACTCGTAATTGATTCTATAAACAGGAAGATCTTTACTAAGAAAGTATTCTAAATCATCTACTGTAATCTGAAATTTGTTAAACAGTCATCAGACACGTCTTCCTTATTACAAGCATTTTTTGGACTAGTCTTTTCCTATCTTCAAAGTTAATTCCTTCATCCAGTACGGACAAAGCTACTAGTTTATCCCCTAAATACCATAAGTGATTTATGAATTTTCCAATCACTGCTTCTGCTGCATGTTTGTCGTCATTTTGTACGCTGCTAGTTTTTCAGACATATTATATTATTCAAAGGAGCCTCGATTGGGTTGCTGAGAAAAACCATATTTTCATACAGCATTTAATTGTAAAACAGCTTTGAAGGGCTTTTTTTTTCATGCGAGGTCAATTTAAATTGTTTCCTAAACATAAAAATTTTCAAACACAAATTCCTTTTGCCACCCATGTGGCTCAGGGATAAGTTCCAGGTCGTCGAAAACATATCCCTGTAGGAGGAAATTCACCAGGAAATATTATTACAAGTTATGAGAATTCTCTGTAATCTTTCTCAATTCAGCTTTTTACGAACAATAATATGTCATCCACTTCGTCTTTTAGAATTTAAGTATTTAAGTGGTATGTGTACTTGATTGAAATGTTATAAGTTCTGAATGATGAAGATCTTTCCACAAAATTTTGAAGCGCTTAAATAATTGAATATCTGATCTAGAACTAAGAAAGGCAAGAATTTCTTTAAGGACACACTCTGCAGTACGATTTCAAGTGTATGATGATGGCAATCCAAATGTAATATATCACCGTTCAGTTTTTGCTTTATAAAATTGCATGCACAATTTATACGGTATGTATTGCAAGTCGTTGTATCAAACACTACAGCTAGAGCAGTTTGCAATAAAGAGCTATCATCTAAGATATCATATATAACTGAAGAAATATCGAAGGAATTTCGTGTAGCTGTTCAATATTAGGACCTGAAGCTATAACGGTAATCTTGTCGGCGTTCTTTTTCCAGTTACATCTGGATGTAGCTTTGTATCCCAGTGAATAATTACAAAATCTAAACTTAAATTCATGAAATTTAATTTTACCTCTCGAAGAGTTTCTCTTGCTCTCTTAAGGAATGTACGATTGATCACTATGTCATTTGGATTTAAATTTACTGCATCTACATAGGCTGTAAATAAATGAACAACATCTTTATCCCTAATATAGCATTTTCCTAACAGTGATAAAAGGCGAGATGATATCAATAGTTGGCAAGCTTTTTTGCATTGTGGTGGAACAGCTGTAGAAAACAAAAGTTCAACAGGTTAGGATAGATACCCATTTCGGTTTCTAAATCTTGTGAATCCCAAGAATTTGATGATAATAAAGGACTATGTACTGAAATAGAAGAAAATTAATCTGTATATTTCTACATTATTCCGATCTGGATATGTTTTTTAAATTTATATTTTAGCTATGTAAAATACAGTATATTTTTATGTTAGTAGTTGTCGAGGATTTTTTAAAATTTATATTTAAAAAATTAAAAATTGCCTAAGCATTTAGGTATGTTTATAACAAAACAACAGCGAATTAAAATATAATCGCAATTACTTATATTCATAGCATTGAAACCTTGCGACTCTATTTGCCACACCTATTACATACACAGGGAATTTTGTGAATCGACACCCCCAAAGCCAGTAGGAGGCAATTTGTTGTTGTCAAAAATCATTCATTAATGACCTAGGCCATTCATTAATGGCCTACAGAATCCCTTGTGTCCATCTTGGTGGGAGGAAACGTTCCCCTGCCGCTTGGTTGGGAAAAGCGCAGAAAAGCGGTACGCTTGACTCAAGGTCATTGGTGTACATGTACCCTCTGTAAAATGTTAAATTTTACAGAATTAAAGTAAAAGAATGGTCAGACTGGAAGTAGCAGCACCTATTGAGGTTCAAAATTACTTTAAATATAAAACGTTAGAATATTTTTACATAAAAAGGAGATAATCCGTAATTTTTTCTTCGAAACTCAAAGAAGGAAGTCCTAGGGGCACGTGTTATTATTCATGGATTGACTTAAAATTTTGCAAGGATCATTTATTTGTATAATGGAACAAATTGAGGGGGCGTCGCGTAAAATATCTGCAACTTCAAAAATAAGGACCACCCTAATATATATATATATATATATATATATATATATATATATATATATATATATATATATATATATATATATATATATATATATATATATATATATATATATATATATATTGTGTGTGAGTGGTTGAGCACCGCAGTAAGCAGTACCCCTGAAGCCGACACTCCTGGCTCCCTGTGAAGTTGTTTAAAAAGTTCAACTACATAGGTCCCCGAAAATAAGTTTGGTGTGTTTGGCCTAGTGCCTCCTAAAATCTTAATCGGGCTCTGTCAATAGCAAACACGGAACGCATCTCAGGTTTAGAAAACGAAATGCTAATCCTCCTATAAATAATAGCCGATGCTCGAGTAACCCGCGTGTTTCAACAGTGAAACTCGCGCCACGGCATGATAATTTTATAATATGTTTTGGTAATGTTTAATATGCAGGGAAAGGCTTTATTGTGACAAGGCTGAACTCGATCCGGTAACTTAACTATTTTACTGGTAAGACTCACTTCCTGGGAATGAAGAAACGAAAAAATGGTCAACAATGAACGCTACCTACTGGAGTTTAGGGTTCATCCACTGGAGTTAGGGTTACAATTTCAACTATCAAAATATTAACAAACAGGCAGTGACTTCGTTCAAATGTAAAAGAGTAGAAGCAATTTTTACCCGTCATACATGACGGGCCACTTTCTAGTAAATAAATAATAACCATCATTTGCCTCTTTTTACAATCACTATTGCACAAGCCCATTGCCCAAGTTGTAGCTCAATGTTTTCTTGATGCACATATTTTTTTACAAGTATTTTCATCAATTTTATTAATCGGTCTGCCAATACTTCAAAGGCAGATTATGTGCATATAAGGATATGGATTTTAATAGCAGTTTCTAGAACATTTTGTGTTTTGTTTTGCGCACAGAATGGAATCTTGAGAGAGTTCTATATTCCTACTTTCAACATCAAAGAAGATGTCTCTGACGACTCAGAAGTTCTGAAGAAATTTGGCAGTCGGATAGCAGATTTCTGCAATGGCAGTATCGTAGCTGTTGTAAGGAAAGAGACACGGATGCGTAAGTACTACGTTGCGAAGTATTCTTTATGTTTTCTTGACAAAATTCTTGATTTTTTTTCCTTTTAGCTTAAAGGTTGTAAAGACTATTTATTAGCATTTGCTGTAATTTTTTACTCTTTCTTCCTCTCAATCAAATCTATTGAAGATTTCGAAGCAGTTTAGATTGTGTTCAATTTTTCTATGATGTAAAACTCGGAGCGATAAAATTTCTCTTCCAAGTTTCAACGAGTTTCGGGATAAAGTTACAGCTTTGCTAGCTTGTATGAAGAGAAGTTCTAGTGAAAAATAAGTACAATTGCTTTCCAGAGATGGCAATACAGGGCATCAGTGGCGGCAATTCAAGTTCTTTTTTTTTTTTTTATTTTATTTTCTAATATAACAAAAACTAGAAATGATAAAAAAAGCAGAAAGTTTGAAATTTTCAGACTATAATTATTTGTTTTTTTTTTAGAACATCTCTTTACGAAACATCATTTAGCACAAGCAGTAACTTTTAGTTTATGTATTCATTGTTTCGATATTAATAAATCAATTGTTTCACTTAATTAAGCCATACGTGTTTAATGAAATTATTACCAAGTGCTTGTGACATCTCAAAATACTTTGGGGTAAGTAATGTAAGTCTAATTCATGCCTAAGTATTTCTTCGGAGAAATTTATTGTGTAAAT
Organism: Uloborus diversus; assembly: GCF_026930045.1. NCBI lineage: Eukaryota > Metazoa > Arthropoda > Arachnida > Araneae > Uloboridae > Uloborus > Uloborus diversus. Next base: position 88,359,874 of record NC_072738.1, read on the forward strand.
GATTCATCAAAATCTTAAGAAAAATATGAGTTAAGTGAATGAGTTTAGTCAAAACCAGCATTAGCAATATTTTGCCCCCCTTTTTTTTAAATTTTTTGCTGGCATTTAAAATCCTATGGTTTTTAGCTGTCGTATTTTTTTGCCCCCCCCCCCCTTTCAGTTTCAATCGCCGCCTCTACAGGGCATAGGGATAATATAGTGTTACTAGGATGCAGTCTGGTTGTTTTTCCTGCAGCTCAAAACGAAATGAAACAAGTTTTACATAGCTTCTTTATTCAGTCGGATTTTTTTTCGGCTAGGTTTAATAACAATTATTGTTTGTGTCCAGAACAAAAGAATGACTTCATCGAATGTAACTGAACTGAGGTACGCAGTTTTCTTTTTCTCTAGAATCTTTCAGGATACTCAGTGAGTACAAAAGAAAAGTGTTTGATATTGAAAGATATAGGATCCACCGTCTTCATTAATGGTGACTGGGGGACGTTAAATATGCTCGTCGTCACAAAGTCCTCGAAGTAAAACAGTACCTCTAGGGGTGCTGGACCAGGGATTATTTGGTTTCTGGTCTGTATCAAAAAAAAAAAAAAAAAAAAAAAAATAGAGCTGTCTTCAGGGTTGCATCCAACTGGTTAGACCACAAATAGTAGTAGGTCCAGGGGTCCTTGGAGTGAAAAGTGAAAAAGTCTACAAGGGGTTCATGTCAACGAAAAATGAAAATTGAGCATGCGTGCGCTGTAAAAAAAATGTCCGCGAGCCAGGATCTTAATTCGGCAAATTATCATTAAAAAATAGGCATTCTATAAGTGCTATAGTACAACAAACACAATTTTTACCAATGTACTTACATAATACTTATTTATATAACAAGAATACCAGATTTTACACAACAGAAAAACGAACTCCACCAAAAGAAGTCTTTTTTTTAGTGGAGAAAATATCTTTTTTTTTTCGGGTAAAAAGTCTTTTGTTTTTTTTCTTTCATGGGTGAGGGGGGGGGGACAGGGGGCCTGTTATCAATATTCATCATCGGTGTTAGTCATTAGGGTGGGTCGAAAAACAATTTTTTTTAAATTTCGCTGATGGGAAGTGCGGAAAAGGTGCCATTGGTGGCACATAGTACTCACAAAAAATTTGAAATTTTTTTAACAATTCCTTCATCTGCCGCAATTGCGTTAAAGTTTTGGAAAAACAAAAAAATTTTATGTTTTTTGAAAATTTTGCAAAAAAAATAATATTTCTTTTAAATGATTGGTGGCGCAGAAAAAGTGCTACTAGTGTGACAAAGTTCACATAAAAAATTTGGATTTTTTTTGCAAAGTTTTTCGATTTGCCATAAATGCTTAGAAATTGAAAAATGCTAAATTTTGATGTTTCAGCTAAAAATTGTGGAAATATTTTGTAAAATATTTTTAGCGATGGGAAGGGCAAAAAAAGTTTATTATTCGCCCTAAAGTCACATTAAAAATTAAATTGTGAATGATATTTATTTAATTTGCCGCAAATACGGGAAAGTTTTGGCATAAAAAATAAATAATAATAAATTTTTTTAAAGGTTTATAAAAACTTCCTCCAAAAGATACGAGACATTTGATAATCTGCAATGAGAAATAGTTTAACAAATTATCTGCATTTTTATTTTTAAGAGATCGTTTGTGTTACAAATAAGTCATTTATTACAATTGAATTTAAAAATGTGAAGTATATTAATTAAAAGTGCTGCACACTGCAGTGCACAGCTCTCAGCCTGTTATGCATTCAAATCTCATGCAACAACTATTCAGAACTTACCACGAGGAGGTGGCTGTGCAACGAGTTCCGCCCGTCCTCCCACCTACAAAATATTATATTCACATTGTTTTGCATTCTTTACACAAGAAAATCCTTCTTCGAATCAAAGATTGGCATTTTTTCCCTGAATTTTATCTTTTGCTTTGATAAAGGTATCTCTGCCTTCATGGCCACATACGTGCATAGCCGCTTCTGTCACTATTTTAATTGTTCTTTCCACAGCTTGCGTGTGACTTGGAAAACGGACTGAAGCTTCATCTAAAATCGAGCCTGGTTCTATATTTCTCTCGATCTCTTCGGATGTAAGATTCTTGGTAATTGGAGGCTCACAAAGATCGGTTGAAAGCCAGTCAATGCTGTCGCAGTACTCAGTGGCCATAAAATTCAGTTTTGGAACCTTAAATTGCCTCTGATCTCTTTCTTCTTTGAAATGCGGCATTCTTTGATTCTTTTCCACGCCAATGTTCTGATTTCTTCGTTTTCGTCAGTCACCATTGCTAATAGTAAATTCTCAGGATGACTATAGGATGCATCAGTGGTTGGAAAAACTACATTTTTTTTGTAGCGAACTACAACTACAACTACTTTGTTACAAATGTAGTTAACTACAACTACAACTACTTTTTTCAAAATGTAGTAACTACAAACTACTTCTGAAATGTAGTCGCTACTTCGCTACTTTCCAAAAAATAAGTAAATACAAAGCATACACAATAGGTTGTCCCTCAAAAAATGAAAGTCAATTTTTCAAATTGCATACACTCTTGTATTTTTCCTCTTGTGTAAAAACAATCGTGAAAATAAATTACTTTTAAATTTATAAAAAAAACACCTTCAAAAAATACCCAGGAACTAAAAAGCAAAAAATAACTGATTACACTTACATTCTATTTCCTACCCAAACATAGAAATGAAATTTATTTTAATTAAATGAAATTCCAGTACAAAAATCAACTGAACTAAGCACCGAATTATAAAATAAACACTGATTTAAATTGCTATACGATGAATTATTTTAAATACCTAACTAGTTATATACGATCTCTTAATTTTTAATAACCTTTTGAAGTCGGGGCCGCCTATAAACAACTACATAACGCAACTGACAGCCCACCGAATCCTGAATTAAACACTAATTTAACTATACGCGAAATTAGTCTTTAAAACTAAACCTACTCAGTTACGTTAGGTAGTAGTTTATAGGAGGCCCCGATTTCAAAAGGTTATTAAAAATTAAGAGATCGTATATAACTAGTTAGGTATTTAAAATAATTCATCGTATAGCAATTTAAATCAGTGTTTATTTTATAATTCGGTGTTTAGTTCAGTTGATTTTTGTACTGGAATTGTAATGTTTGGGTAGGAAATAGAATGTAGATGTAATCAGTTATTTTTTGCTTTTTAGTTCCTGGATATTTTTTGAAGGCGGGGTTTTTTTTTTTATTCAAAAGTAATTTATTTTTTGCTTGCTAGTGGTGTAAATAACACGGCGAGCGTCTCGGAGACTTTCGACGACTGTGTAGAAAGGCTTTTGCAAATGCGTAACTAATTACAAAAAAAAATTGTCTTCATCATAAGTTGTTCAACTTTATCAAAGTTTGCTTTCCGCAAGCAAATGCACGAGTCACTAAAAAAAATAAATAAATAAACGAAATCGCTTTAAGTTTAAATTTGTAAAATTGTAAATTTTAGAATTGTAATATTGTAAATTGTAATTTATGTTTCACAATACGTGTCATGTAACTCGTGATAAAAGTCGCATGTTTCTTCACATGGCCCCACTATAGATGAAGTTTAAAAATTCCACTAGAATGAATTTTATGTTTGTTTCAGAGAATCCTTAATTCAAAATTTTCATTAGCATTACTCCTAATAATCTATTTTTTTAGTAGTTTCTTTAACTATAGGTAAAGAAAGTATATACCTTTGTTTTATGGCCTTTGTTTATCAATGGGTTTTATATTTAATCGTTTGTGAGGGAAATTGCATGAAATTTATTGTTTTACCCTTAACTTTTCCCTAAAGAACAAATAGGGTAAATCAAAGATTTGGAACCTAAGTTAGACCACCCCTAAACAAAACCACCACTAAACAAAAAAAAAAAAAAGCATAAAAACCGGTTCACTAAGTGAGACGATATACAAAGTTAATAAAGTACAAATCGATTTAAATGTGAGTATGATATTTGACCTGAACAAACCTGAACTTGATGACCAATAGACCGCCGAGGAAGTATACCGTTTCAAACAAAAAAAGAATTTTCCTTATCGGTACAGGCAGGGGCGTGCATAGAAATTTTGGAGCCCATCATAAATGACTTTTCCGGACCCCTCTCCATATTGTTAACCCTATATTTCACCCTTAGTTATAAAAATATTGGGCCCCCTTTAGGCTCGGGCCCGGGCCAACAGGTGTCCCTCCCCCCTCCCTGTGCACGCCCCTGAGTACAGGTGTCTTCGAGTATTTATGGGACATTCTATAAAGGAAAAACAAATCCGACGAGTTCAGAACCTCCTCCTTTTTTTTTTTTTTTTTTGAAGCCTGCTAATTAATATAACCCTAATTTCAAATTGAACTGGCGGCATCGTGAAATAGTAAATCTAGAATATTGGTCAAACTTCAGAAATCATACACAGTTATAATGTATATTATTGAAGAATATAAATTAAATCGTGGGGGAGGGGTGGTCTGTATTCAATTCCCCCGCAATTGAACACTAAATATATTTAAAAACTGGAATATTAAATAAAGAACATTATATTTTAGTGCCTAAATAAAGTTATTTAGTAGTAAATAAAATATTAAGGTAATTGATTCAACTATTAAAGCAGCAAAATATATTTAATTTACTGCTTTGCTACGCAGTAATAAATACATTAGTAACACCTATAATAAAAAATTACCATGCGGCGCAGCGTTGAGAAAAGTAATCATTCATGTGCCGCAAGAATTAAATATTGTTTAAGAGAAAGCCAAAACCTTAGATGTGAAAATACACCGATCACAGCAAAACCACGTGACCGTGACGTATGAAATTTCAAGTTTCTTGGATTTCTCCGCGACCCCTTATCAGATCCAGAAAAAGTTACAATGGGACCATCTGGGAAGTATACCCTTCCAAAAAAATTTTTTTTTTTTTCAAATCGGTCCAGTAGTGTTGGAATAATTCGAAAACGTACATAAAAAGCCGCAATACGAAATCATAACCTCCTTTTTTGAAGTCGGTTAAAAAGTTTCATATAATTTGCACAACGGCAACCCGTGTCGACTTGCACCTGAAAGTGTAAAACAGTACTTGTATGCTAGGCCAAATCGAAAAAAAAAAAACTTTTTTTAGAAACTCGAAATTTATGCTGATAAAACGTTGTCCCTATACCCAACACCCCACATGTACCACAAGAACATTTATTGAAATTAAAAAACATTTAGATATGCCACACTTGACCTAAAATTTATAATTTTATTTAAAAAAATGATTTTTTTTTCAGTTATCTTTCAAAAAATTACATGCAAATTTAAATAAAATATCAAGTTCAAAAATTACTGGCGAACACATTTACAGATCAACAATTACAAACGAATAATAAAAAAATAATATATTTTAAATGAAAAATTTAACTCAACCTGAAAAAAATCCATATCTTTGAGAACTATGTGGGAGACTTAAAAATTGCAGGAAAACAAAAATTTCTATTTAACGCTAATTCCCTACTTTTCTACTTTACTGTTTATATTTTTCAGCTTCATAATTTCGTAAAATCTTACATATCTGAAAATATGTATCAAAAACTTAATTTTTTGAAGAAAATTATAAATGTTAGGCCACGTGTGGGATATCTAAATGGTTTTTTTTTTTTTTTTTTTTGAATAAATATTTTTGTGGTGCATATGTGGGGTATAGGAGCAACGTTTTATCAACAGAAATTTTGAGTTTCTAAGAAAAACATTTTATTTTAATTTGACCTAGTACTACACAAGTGCTGGTTCACACTTTCAGACATAATCGGCACTTTGTTGCCGTTGTTCAAATTATATGATTATTATTATTATTTTTTTTTTTTTTTGACGTAAAAGGATAAAATATAAGAAAGTGTGCGACTTGAAAAATCAACTTTCGATTTTTTTGGGGGGCGGGACACCCTAATACACAAACACACCGTAAGAGAATTGAACAAAAAAGATTGATAAATTAGCTCATCAGAAGACACTAAGAAAAATGTCCGTTATCATACTCTCATACACTGTAATGCTCGCATTTATTGTAAGTCCTCCAGAACAGTTCAGTTTCATCCTTTTCTATAACAGTTTCAGTAGCTTCTTTTTATTTGGTGAATACTGTCAAAAATTTAAGCCTAGCTAAAATATTTTTGTTTTTCAATCTTCGGTCTGTTCATGTAAAAATCATCAAATTTTCAACTTGCGAAATCACCGATATCTTCATTTTCACGAAAATAAGTGCTTTTTTCAATGTAAATATTGGTGAAATATAAAAAATTACGACGGCAAACAAACTAAAGGCGTCGAACACATAGCAGGTATGGCGTCAAAATGAAATACCTGAGGTTAGCTCGTATTTTTATTAGTCTTATTTCTCATTGCATCTGCTGATGTACTTGTGTAAAATTTGCGCCAGTCAAATTCGTTTGAACATGGATTTTTTTTTTTCAGTTTATTTGAAAGTAGTTTCCAGAAATCGCTACAAACTACTATTTTTTGTAGTTAACTACTCACTACACTACTTTTTTTAAAAGTAGTGCGCTACACTACAAACTACTCAAAAATGTAGCTACTACAGTAGCGTCGCTACTTGTAGCGCGCTACTTCCAACCACTGGGATGCATTCGTTTGAACCGCCGAATGTACTACCTTCTTTAACTCTTTAGGGAGGAAGTTAGAGAGTTGAACTATTTTCCACAAATGTTTAGGTCCATCCGCTCACTCTGGTCGCTTCTTCACTGCAAACCATATTGGCACATAAACACGTACCACGTAATTCACAAGGTATTTCAAGGTTTCACTTGGCTTCAAGGTACTAACGTACAAGCGCTAAATTCTGCAGGCAGTCGTGATCCATCTAGACTGCGTAATGAGCCCTGTTTTTTTTTTTTTTTTTTTTTTTTGTTCTGCAGCTCTGGAGAGAAGCGTCTAGTCGAAACAGCTTCGCAAATATCAAACAGATATTTTCGATCAGTGCTCAAGTCTTCTGTGTTTTTCATTTCTGATATCCATGGCATAGGGTTTAGGCTCAAATGATTGCACAAGCAGTTTTTCACACTCCATTAGTTTAACTCCGACTGGGCCGGAAAAAGTCTTAGGTCCACTTGTTCCTCCGTCCAACTTGTTGATCAGATATCGGAGTGGGAGCTCATTTGTGTGTAATATGCATACTAAATGTTGCAGTCCTTTTTTAAATTTTGTTTCAAGACTGGCTATAACACCATTGTTCTTCCCATGTTAACGAAAGTTCCGTCGCATCCGACTGCTATTAGTTCAGATATATCTATTTTGTTCTTGTCAAAAAAATCAACTAATGACGCAGCTATTTCTTCGCCATGACCAGAACGAGGTGTCACGTGTCCCATATATTGAGAACCAGGTTCAGACAACAGAGTGACATGCTCTTCAGTTTTCTGTCGACGATATCGCTTGTGCTTTCTCTTTTCAATAAATAACGTTTTATCTTTTCTTCCATCAAAAAATACTTTTTTTATTTGTCGTCCTTCTTGATTTTCTTCCTTTTGTATATTTTTTCCTAGTTTAATTTTTTCTCTTTTGATCTTCCTCTTATCGACTACAAGATTCGTATCTTCTTTTGTGACAAGTCCTGCCTCTTGCAGTCCGACTGAAACAATTAACGCCACATCTCTCTCTGAAACACCAGTTCTAAATGCAGCAGATGCTGTATGAAAAAGGGAGATGTGTTTGGAAGGGTCTGGAGTTAATGTCTCTTTATATTCCACTTCATTTGTGGAGTCGGATTCTTCAGATAGGATCTGCAATGAATCTTTTGAAAATTTGCATTGAATAGCAGATTGAACGCTACTGGTTGAAGGACTTGGTACAAAAGTTCTTGAATGTGCAGCCCTTCTCATTTTTCTAGCCATTGTTTTTGTGAGGGTTTGCTTGCCAATGCTTCCAATACACATTTTTCGAGCAGTTCTTTGATCATTCAGGAACGTAACCTCTTGTTTTGGAACTTTGCGGTTCTTTGTACAGGAACAGAAGTTCAAATTTTTACACTTGCAAGATGAAATGTCAAAGAGAGAAGATTCAGCGTTTTTTTTTTTATAAAATCTTCACGCTTCTTTTTCTCTTTTGCACTATTACGGTGCATTGATTTCTCAGTCGATTGACACTTATTGTAGTAGTCTTTAATTTTTCCGTTGACAGTTCGTTTGGAAACTACAGGTATAGATGCCTTTGTCCAGATTGCCATAACCTTTTCACCGACCATATTAACAAGATCATCCACTAGTTGATGAACATCATAGTTTTTATTTCGCAACCAGTAATAGTGTTGCATGATGTCAGCATAGGTTGGCAATTGCAACTCTTTTAATTCGCATGGTGCTCCAAATAACTTAATACTTATGCTACTGCGAGTTTTGTGAACCTTGATTGTAGCCATTGGTAAAGTTGCCTTAATAAAGAAAGGCGCTTAGATCAAAATAGAAAGTAAAAAATACTACAAGAGTACTATATCGCACAAGAGGAATATTTCAGAACCAAATTGAAAGAAGATACCCACGAAACTGATTGAAAAAGAAAAAGATACGTTGTGCCTTCTTTGCTGATACTTCTTTGCGCAAGCGCAATCCCATGACATTATTTTAATAAACAATACCCCTCTCCCAAACATCTTCTGCTCCTCCTGTTGCTGACTATTCTACTGCACTTGACTAGCAGAAATGACTCATCGTTGTAAACTGAGAAATGAAGTAAGAAAAGGGCAGAAAAAAAAAAGAGAATACGTTTATACTAATATAAACAATATCCTGCTAAAATAAGAGAAAACAAGAATTTTTTAAATCTTTCTTCGCATTGAGGGAAATAAAAGAATTATCCTACGTCATTCAAACTTTTATGTGAACTTTGTGCCATAGTCGCGCTTTTTCTACGCTACTTATAATGTTTTAGATTTTTTTTTTTCAAATTTTTCACAAAGCATCAAAAATTTGCATTTTACCAAAACTTTAACGCAATTGCGGCAGATGAAGGAATTGTTCAAAAAATTTGAAATTTTTTTGTGTGTATTTAGCACCACTAATGGCACCTTTTCCACACTACCCATCATCGAAAAAAAGAAAAAAGTCTTTTTCGACCCACCCTATTAGTCATATGCAATTTCGTTCATCACAAAATGTCTGCACCGGCGACTGAGATTTAAAATTAAGACCTAAAAAATGACCAAACTGGCAATCTTTTTTCATTGCTAATTTTAAAACTTCAAATTATTTTAAAACACATGGAAAAAGTTTCGTCGCTGTAGCTTGATTATTCAGAAAGTTATGCTTCGTTTATTGGGTTACGTTGGCAAAGTGATCGAAAGCAAAAGTGTAATGTGCTTTTTCTCAGCAATCTTTTATTTATTTATCATTACATGGTTGTTTGAATCCCTGAGCGGTTTTGCCAATTAAAGACGTAACCAGTGGTTGATGAATCATGTCGGAAATGTCGCATTTACAAGGGGTCCCAACAACCTAGGGCCAAGAAAGGACCTAAAAATGCATATGAAAAAAATTCTACTTGGTTCAGTTTTTCTGTAAGCAGAAATATTGTATTGTGTATTAGTGTTTGCGGGTTTTTTGTTAAAATTTAGTCACGCTCGCGCCTGATTACTTTTGAAAGAGATTTTCGAAAGCAATGCTTAAATCTCCGTGAATACACGTGAAACTTTTACGATCATCCATAAAATAATTGTACATAGTACGTAAAACAATTACTGAAATGTCGCTTATTCTCAGCTATTTAAGATGAAGGATGATCAAAAACCTTCTTAGGTTCCTTTGATTTGTTGCTGGTCCCCTTAATGCATGGGTGATTTAATTTTTATTGAAAAGTGTCACCAAAGCATACTTTCATGTGCTATAAATTACAGCAGAGGTTCCCAAACTCCAGACTTCTGCGGATCCTCTCCGGAAAAATTACGAACTTCGCTCTCCCCCCCCCCCCCCTCCATCGCTCTTAAAAAAATGATTTAACACTACTAAATATATTTTTTTCCCATTATATTTTTACGCTTTTTTACCTTTAAATTTATTTATTCATTGTTCTGTATGTTTTTCAGAGCTTGTCTGGTATTTTGAGTTATGGAAGTAAAATTCTATTTGAAATTCAATCTTTTTACTAATAATAGAGCTGAAAGTCTCTCTGTCTGGATGTCAGTCGATTTTCATGAAATTTGGCACAAAGTTAGTTTGTAGCATGGAGGTGTGCATCTCGAAAAGATTTTTAGAAAATTCGATATTGTTCTTTTTCTATTCCAATTTTAAGAAAATTATACCGAGCAAATTATCACAACGTGGAGGAGTAAATTATGAAATTATCATAATGTGAAACTATAACACTGGCGAGCAAATGAACATAAAAAATTGGCGAGAAATTCGTCATCCATTATTTGTAAATATACAGGCGAACCAAATGACCTTTTAATTTTCAACAACGGGCAAGGAGCTGAGACCGACCATGTAACTCCTACTTGTAGGCAGTGTTTTTTCCCCAGCACCCGCCAGCATAGCGGCTGGCAACGTCCTGTATATATTACTATTTAACCAAGAGTTTCTTTAATAGTGCACTACCGTTCCGACCAGTAGATCTGTAATTTACTCAAAATAAAACAGAGGAACGCAGCCGGATCGCTGGCTGGCATCATACTTGTGGTTAGACGACGAGAGGCTCCCTAGCTTTAGCTAGTTCCCTGAAAAGCCTTCGGGTGGAGCAGGGCGGGGAGTCTCGATGGGTACCACTAGTTAGTAATAAAAAGTGTTAACATTAAATTTCTACAACAAGTTTACTAGTAAAAATGAACTTTTGAAGTTAGTGAACAAAACACTCTTAGTCTAGTTTAAGTGGGTTCATTTTTCATATGAGTTGTATTTTTATGGCGTATTAGGATTATATATTAAATATGTCACGCCTTGACGACTTGGCCAGAATGAAATGATGATTGCCCAAATTTGGTGACTGTATGAAAATCTTAAGCTTCAAACGTTTACTTTCACTTCAAATGATTTTGCTGAATTCGCAACTCCAGAGCTCGAATACGCTACCTTGTGGTTATACTAAAGAAAAAGGTAAAACATTCCATTCCACGTGTTTTATTTGTGTGATGTAATGTAATTTTAGAAGAATAAAAAAGAAAGCCTCCAAAAACACGATGAAAAATTACTGTCATTCACTTAGCGCCAAAGCAAGTTATAAGTTACGACATTTGTTTGTTTTATCTACTTCATCCGCCATTAGAAAGTGGCTGCAGCGCCCCTTATAGTTTATTGGAGTTGCGAATTATACAACAAATTTCTAAAACAGTGGTACTCAGCAATTATTAAAATCGATTGCAAACTATGGTATTTAACCTATTTCAGACTTTGCTTGAAATTTTGAATGTTGACTATTGAATTTAGCCCAACTGTTCTACGTTTTAGTGCTTTATGATTTCATTGTCTGCTGCGACACTATCATTCGCAACTCCAGAGCTCGAATACGCTACCTTGCGGTGATTTACAAAACTGCCGACAAAACTAAAACATAGCGTTCCACGTGTTCATTTTGGGCAAAACAAACAGTTTGTTATGTGTATTTTTTTATTTGCGTAATTCATCATTTGGAATCGTCATGCGCAACAGCGTAACATCAAAAATATCTGATATAAACTGTGAGTACACTTTTTATTTATCTTGTTCTGAGTGAATTTGAATAAATATGAGCTTTTCAATTCGATGAAAAAAAGCAGACTTAACAACATTGACTGGACACTATAGTCCAGGATCTGAAGGGGGTTGAGCATACATGGAAAGGCTGACGCAATATTATTTCTGATTATTGTTACAGGCACGATGGTGATTATGAAACCACATGTCGTCGCCCTCCTGGGTGGTCGACAACCCCGGGGGAGGGGGGAAAGCAGTGGGGGGAGCCGTTTACTAAAATACTCATAACTCGCAAACTATTTGAGATAAAACAATGAAAAAAGTGGCAATCGACGCAACAAAACAAGGGCTTCATAAAAGCTAAATATAATTATGGACCTATCTTTGTTGGTTTCTGAGTAAAATTCCATTTTTTGCAAACAAGCAAAATTTTTGAATAAAATGCGCAAAACAAACTTTTTTTTGACCAAAATAAATTCCAAATCAAAATTGTTTGATTTTTTTTTCAAATAAAGTCCTAAATATTATTATTCAGTTTGTTAAAACTATTTAAGTACTGTTAACACGTTGAAAAACAAAATGACAGTAGCAAGCTCGAACACGATTTGCAGTATAGTTCCGGATCTGAAGGGGGGTTTTGAGCATGCATGGAGACCTGACGCAAAATTATTTCTGATTAATATCACAGGCACTATAGTGATTATAAAACCACACGTCGTCCTCCTCCTGGGTGGTCGACAACCCCGGGGGTGGGGGGAAAGCAGTGGGGGGAGCCGTTTGCTAAAACACTCATAACTCGCGAACTATTTTAAATAAAACACTGAAAATAGTGGCAATCGACGCAACAAAACAAGGGCTTCATAAAAGCTAAATATGACTATGATCATATTTTTGTTAGTTTCTGAGTAAAATTCTATTTTTCACAAACAAGCAAAATTTTGAATAAAATACGCATTTCTTTTTCTTCAAATTATCGAAATTATTTAACTGTTTAGGGAACCAATAAAATCTGAAATATCATTATCCAGTTTTATAATTTACACAACAAAGAACAATGATACAAGAAATAATATGTTCTAAATAAATATAAAAAAATGAGAAGCATCTTTGAGCTTTTATGAAAACGAATATAAATATAAAATTATACACTAGAGTTCTAAAAAAACTATTTAAATAAAATTAGTAAAATAATGCGTATTAAAAAATAATTGCAGAATATCAATATGCATACATAAAGCATTAATATATCAGAAATTCTGAAAGCTGGATCATACTCTTTTTTGTTGACTTGTAATTGTTCTGTTGAATCGTTCTCTTCCGAGTATTTTGTAGTTTATGGGTTTTTGCTTTAGTCTTAATAGCACAGTATTTACAGCAAGATGAATTATTAATAAAACATTTACAAGATTATTTACAGTTCTTGCCTGCGCAGGGTGGAGTTAAACTCTCTGGTAACACTGACTGTATCATAAGGTGTATGGCTTTATTGTTTTATTTTCATTCAAGTGAAACCCAAACTTGGTTACATCTAAAGGCACTGCTAAGGTACAGGGGAATTGTTTCAATAGTACAGTTGAGCAATACTTCTTAGCACATGTTGGAAAGACTGCAGGAGCATGGTAGAGAGCTGATATTATATTTATTTCTGATGGAAATGACAAGAAATTATTGTGTGTAATGGTTGCATTCGCAAGAAATACCTATTTTCTTGACAATTTTTTTTATAATACAACTTCTAACAGTTGAAATCCTGAAGCACTCAGATATTGTTTTAATGATAACTTTAGTGTACAAAAAAGTTTCCGACTTTTTTGGTAAAGAGAAAGCATACTTTTTTGTTCCTATTTTACTTGTTGAATCGCAGTCGGAAAATGTATCAAAAGCTTGTAAAATTTTAGATGTTTTTTTTTTTTTTCCGTAAGTGCTCCTGAAGATAGATGCCATTCTAAAGCTCTTTTCCTTTCCACAACACCAGCACATGAAAGGGCAAACTCTATCTTTTAACAAAGATTGCCAATAAGAATTCATTAATTTCTGATCTATAAACTATTAGTTACTTTTTCCCCTATTCTGCACTGAATCATATGCAGGAAGATAGTCTGTTGCGTGCTTCGTCCTAGTTGGACTCGGGCATTTCAGAGAAATTTATTACTTGGCTCTCAGATTTTAAATAATATTCATTTTCGTTTCCAGAGTTACCAGACACTAAAAGCTGATTGGATGCAGGAACGGATATGTTACATATTACATACTCTGAAATGTACTTTTAAAGGTTTCTTTTTATTTTCAGGAATGGCTATGTCACGAAACCACTCGTTTGGTACGTAGTGATGTTTTTTTTATAAGCGAAGGAGACTTTCCTGAACTTCTGGTTTTCAAGTTATAAAAACGACAGTGAGATGTACCGATTGTGTTTAAGGTCCACTCGTGTAGTTTGACTAAGAGAAAATTTTATTATTTTTTATTTGGAGACCTGCAAAATCTTTGCTGAATTTGAAAGTAGTGTTTGGGACATTATGGACCAGAGTCATTTCATCGATAACTTGAACTTTGTTCTTAAAATAGGGTGCTTCTTCTAGAGTTTTGCTGCAAGAAGTATCATTTTCAATTACATTCACGAAATCGGACCTCTCGCTTTGCTTCAGTGAACCATTCTGATGAACCTAACCTAGCATTGGGCTTATTGTATGGGAATGGTTTTTAGATGTACTAACATCGCACTTTTTAGCTAACATTTCCCAGGCTAAATGTTTTTTCGGTTTTCTTTTGCTGTTTTGCAGTCGCTATTGAAGACATTGCCATTGCAGTACTTCTCTGGATAAGAGACTATTCACATTTTCTTTAACGTTCTACTGAAATTTTGATGCTGCTTATGTGGCAATAGCCTCGCTCACTATGTTTCATAACTCAGGTGTAAAATCTGCAAAAAGGGTTATCCTGAGAGTTTATCCTTTCCGTAATTACTTCGTACTTGCAAACTTGCATGTTTTAATTTTTAAAAAAGTGCCATTGTGACCCATACTAAGCAGCTATAATGCGTTAAAGGTTAAATAATTAAGTAATTACTTAACTGGGACATTGTTTTGATAATATTACGAAATAAAACCGCCAAAACAGGAGAGCCACAAAATTTTCTTTGGTTTATGTCGAGTCTTCAAGGTACATTCCGCAAACTATTTTTTTGTGAATTACTTCAAATGCTTTTTGAGCTTGCTTTTATTTCACTTTTCAACGCTTTGATAATAATTACGTAATTTTAAACAAAGTGGATAATGATAGTTCAGATTTTATTGGTTCCTAAACAGTTAAATAATTTCGATAATTTGAAGAAAAAAAATGCGTATTTTATTCAAAATTTTGTTTGTTTGTGAAAAAAAGAATTTTACTCAGAAACTAACAAAGATATGATTATAGTCATATTTAGCTTTTATGAAGCCCTTGTTTTGTTGCGTCGATTACCGCTATTTTCAGTGTTTTATTTCAAATAGTTCGCGAGTTATGAGCGTTTTAGCAAACGGCTCCCCCCCACTGCTTTCCCCCCTCCCTCGGGGTTGTCGACCACCCAGGGGGGCGACGACATGTGGTTTCATAATCACAATCGTGCCTGTAACAATAATCAGAAATAATATTGCGTCAGCCTTTCCATGCATGCTCAACCCCCTTCAGATCCCGGTCTACTAGGGCCATGCTGAAAAATTACTGCTTTTCCTTAACCTAATTCCACATAAATGATTTAAATTCGCAACTCCAACGAACTATAGGGGGCACTGAAGTCACTGTCTAATGGCGGAATTGAAAACTAAAACAAACGCACATGGTAACGAAGAAAATGCTAAAAGTGTTGTGATTTTTGTTCGTACGTATGATTGTTTCGCTTTATTCTTTTTAAATTAATTTTCAAAGTCTTGTTGATATTCAGACCCACGTAGAAAGAAATGAGAATTCAAGAAGCGTTACTAAACGTCAAACATTAATGCAAAATACGTAGTTCGTAGTTCTAAGCAGCCATTTTCACGATGTTGAATTCGATATTTATCAATTCTTGATAAAACTAAATAATAATTGTGGCCTGACAAGAATAACAATTAATGCTTGAAAATTTAATATGACATTACAAATTATTACCAAAAGAAGATGATACTTCTTTGCTTTGCTTTGGCTAGCGCTTGTTTTCCATTTGTAGCTGAGTTATTTCTCTTGAATTCCCGAATCGGTTAATTTAAAAATTTTCTGTTTCGATTTTTCTAATTTCTGAGTTACGATTTAATTGTGTCATGTTATGCAAATCATCAACAAAATTCTCACGGATATATGGTGGTAGTTTTCTTTTCAGTTGATTGACAATTATTTCTTTTTACTTATCGAATGCTGTAATCTTACTACCATTTTATTCCACTCATGATAAAAATTGAAAATGGTTTAACTAAAAACGCGAAATCTCGCCAAGGCTACTTTGCTCGCACAATGCCAAAATTATAACCCTAAACAAATTTGGCGATACCTTTCAGCTGAGAATAAAAGGAATAAAGTAAATTCTTTCTCGGTTATTCATTTTGTTCTACGATAATATATTCAAGAAAATCTTTTGCATACTCTCCATTCCAACTAAATGCTGCTGTAAAATATGGTAAGTTTAATTAATTTAAGATTAAAAAAACTCCCATATTCTTACAAATTCATACAAAACAATAAAATTTTTTACCTTGTAGAACGTTATCCAAGTTTGTTAATCCAGAATTTTCGCTTTCACCTATTATTAAGGAAATAATGAAAACTAACATTATTTTGAGGAGCTCGAGAATACTACTAAGGGACAAATTAATTTCTGTAGCTGAAAGCAAACTAAGACACATCGATTGCGTTAATAAATACTCAGAACAAACTGCCTGTGTTTACGTCAACAGACACACATGGAACGCAACGTGGCAAAGTTTTAGTTGCATTCGCAGTTTTATAAATCACCGCAAGGTAGCGAATTCGAGCGCTGGAGTTCCGAATAACCTTTCTTACTACAGCATCCAACTGAAATGGACAGTATGCAAATAAATTTTCTTGAAAATATTTATCGCAGAACAGATTGAAAAATCCAGAAAGAACGTTAAGAATTTGAACAATAAAAAATAAAAGCTTGGAATTTTTATCTCTAAAATATCGCACCAACTTTACTTTATTCGGAACTCCAGCGCTCGAATACGCTACCTTGCGGTGATTTACAAAACTGCCGATGGAACTAAAACATTGCCACGTTTTAGTTCCATGTGTGTCTGTTGACGTAAACACAGGCAGTTTGTTCTGAGTATTTATTAACGCAATCGATGTGTCTTAGCCTGCTTTCAGCTACAGAAATTAATTCGTCCCCTAAGAGTATTCTCGAGCTTCTCAAAATAATGTTAGTTTTCCTTATTTCTTTCAAAAAAGTATTAAATGGTGGACGCGTAAACAAGAAAACTCTGGATTAACAAAATTGGATAACGTTATACCAGGTAAAATTTTTTATTGTTTTGTATGAATTTGTAAGAATATGAGTTTTTTTAATCTTAAATTAATTTAACTAATCATATTTTACAGCAACATTTAGTTGGAATGGACAGTATGCAAAATATTTTCTTGGATTTATTATCGTAGAACAAAATGAAAAATGTTTAACCTAGAAAGAATTTACTTTATTCCTTTTATTCTCAGCTGAAAGGTTTCGCCAAATTTGTTTAGGGTTATAATTTTGGTATTGTGCGAGCAAAGTAGCCTTGGCGAGATTTCGCGTTTTTAGTTAAACCATTTTTAATTTTTATCATGAGTGGAATAAAATGGTAGTAAGATTACAGAATTCGATAAGTGAAAAGAAATAATGGTCAATCAACTGAAAAGAAATAATGGTCAATCAACTGAAAAGAAAACTACCACCATATATCCGTGAGAATTTTGTTGATGATTTGCATAACATGACACAATTAAATCGTAACTCAGAAATTAGAAAAATCGAAACAGAAAATTTTTAAATTAACCGATTCGGGAATTCAAGAGAAATAACTCAGCTACAAATGGAAAACAAGCGCTAGCCAAAGCAAAGCAAAGAAGTATCATCTTCTTTTGGTAATAATTTGTAATGTCATATTAAATTTTCAAGCATTAATTGTTATTCTTGTCAGGCCACAATTATTATTTAGTTTTATCAAGAATTGATAAATATCGAATTCAACATCGTGAAAATGGCTGCTTAGAACTACGAACTACGTATTTTGCATTAATGTTTGACGTTTAGTAACGCTTCTTGAATTCTCATTTCTTTCTACGTGGGTCTGAATATCAACAAGACTTTGAAAATTAATTTAAAAAGAATAAAGCGAAACAATCATACGTACGAACAAAAATCACAACACTTTTAGCATTTTCTTCGTTACCATGTGCGTTTGTTTTAGTTTTCAATTCCGCCATTAGACAGTGACTTCAGTGCCCCCTACAGTTCGTTGGAGTTGCGAATTGCTCTGCAAAAGCTGTCATTATCGGTGGAAGAGTTTCGCCAAAAATATATTTATAAGGTTATGGTTTTAGTATTGTGTAAAAGAATAATGTATCTTGACAAGATTTCGCATATCAGTTAAATCATTTCCATGACGAATGAATTAAATGCATGATGATTTCTTTTGATATCCAATCATATAGTCATAGAAATAAATTAGCTAGTGTTAAATGTTACTCTTGACAGTCTGTCACGTATGTACTATGGGACAAAAATGTCAACAAATGCCGGAAATGTCACGAAACTGGACAAAATATGTACTAATGTGTAGAAAAAACAGTACAAAATGAAAATGCTGTTCGAAGCGAACCAAAAATTTATGAATTCCGAATTCAACATCGTGAAAATGGCTGCTTCAGAACAACTTATTGTGTGTTCTGCATTAATTTTTTACTTTCATAATACTTTTTGATTTCTCATCTCTTTCTACATGAGTCAGAATAACCAAAAGACTTTGAAAAATCTTTTCAAATGAATAAAGAACAAAAAATCATACTTGCGAACAAATATTTCTGTCATTTCCTAAGTTTAGAAGCAATTTATACGTTACGGCGTGCGTTTGTTTTAATTTTTTCATCCGCCATTACACAGTGACTGCAGCGTCCCCTATAGTTTGTTGGAGTTGCGAATTAGATTTTCAACAAGCAACGATAAAATTAAAAGTAAAAAAAAAAAACCCGACTGAGTGGCAACTGTCGAATCAAGAGGGAAAATTGAAAATCCTTTTAAAAGCCTTTTATTATTAAAAATTAATGTCAAGTATTTGATTTGCTATTAAATAGAAACTGGCAACAGATAAAATTTTAAATCATTGCTTTTTATTTCCTTGACGGCCAACAATGAATTCGATTATCAATCGCGTGAATAAAGACTTAGCCGTTATTAAAATCTGCTTTAAAAAAGCCTTATAATTCGAATTATATGAAGCATGAAAGTTCCAAACACATTCTGTCAGATGCGGAAAAAGTTCTCTTTACTTTGGTATTGAATTTTAAATTTTAAAAATATGTTTTCAGTGCAAAAAACCTTTTAGAGGTTTTTAATTAATATCTTCGTAATTAATGTCATTCAAAGACGCAACCTAGCTATAAACACTCCCGATCAACTCTTATTTCGAACAAAAAAAAAAGTTTTTCAAAATCGGTACATCCGTTTAGGCGCTAGAGTGCCACAGACAGACACACAGATACGTCAAACTTATAACCCCCTTCCTTTGTGTGTCGGGGGTTAAAAAATAGTCAGCCAAGGAAAAGTACAAATGTACAGAAAATTAATTAATGTGTAATGTGCTTACTTCCGAGAATTCCGAGGGAGCTGCTGCATCCTGCATGTACTTGAGCAAGAACCTTTTTATTCTTCATAAATGTGCTTTCTTTTTCAATTAAAATATCGTAAGTCGTGTGTGTATGTTTGAAAGTGTAAAAGTTTGTAATGAATACTTTTTGTTATATAGTGTAACTTAGGAATGAAAACATAGACGTCCGTATGTGTAATTTTAGATGGGGCAGAGATTTCTTTTAGGTTTTAAGGCTTCAACTTAAAGGTTTATTATCCTTACTAGTGGCACCCGCACGGCTTTGCCTGCAGTAGAAAATTAAAGGGTCTTTTGATTCGCCTGTGTAATAGTGTATGATGAATTTCTCGCCAATTGGCTTGAACATGTTACGGTTGCATGTTAAGATAACTTGGTAATTTACTCGTCCATCTTATGATAATTTTTCTCGGTAAAATGTTCCTAAAATTGAAATAGAAAAAGAACAAAATCGATTTTTGAAAAATCGCTTCGAGGTGCACACCCCCATGCTACAAACTAATTGTGCCAAATTTCATGAAAATAGGTCGAACGGTCTAGGCGCTATGCGCGTCACAGAGATCCTGACAGACAGACAGAGATCCGAACAGAGAGAGATCCAGACAGAGAGACTTTCAGCTTTATTATTAGTAAAGATTATTATTATTTTAAACTTTCTACCCTGTTTCTAGTAACTTCTAATTTTCTTCTTACCTGATTCCGATGAAAACATTTTGGACATGTTGTCGTAAAAAAACGGGTATTTTCAGGGAATATTGTCCTGGTTCAAATAAGATAAAATTTTGAAATTTTAAATCACTGTTTTCCTTATTATAATGTTGGACATGTTTTGTAAAAATTAGTGGCATTTAAGAACATTATGCTTCCAACCTCAATGTAAAGCGGATTCATATTTTCATTTTCATTAGAAGGCAAATCGGTTATGTAAAATACATTGTTACTATTCTGAAAGTAATTTCCGTGCAGAATAAAAATTTCAAGTGAAGAAATGTTCAACAACCATCATTCATTAATGGCTTTCGTTAAAGTGTTTTGATATTTATGTACCTAATTTGTCTTAAAAATTGGCAGTTCTTATGTCTACAAGGGGGGCTCAAGTTCCCTTTATGGGCACCCATGGATAAAAAGTTTTCGAAATAGAGAAAAATGAAGAAGAAATTGAAAAATTCATGAATTTTTGAACTGGTCTGAAAATCAGATAAAGTGATACTCTTCCCTATTGCCCTCCCTTTATTTCTATGTTTAGAATCCGATTTTTCAATGTGAATGAATTGAGAAAATCATTTTTTGGTTTTGCCTAGAAATTACGTAGTGTACAGTGAAGCACCGATTATACGTTTCTGAAAAAAGCGTACAAATGAAAAAAACGTATAGTGGGACACATTAAAATGTATTAAAATCTGCAGGGACCAAATTAAAAAAACGTATAAAAGAGAAACGTATAAACGGTGCTTCACTGTATCTTCCCTTTTTATTAGGTTGCCAGAATTCTCAATTACTTCTAAATTCTAGTGGAACATCAGATTTTAAAAAAGCATTTAAGTAAAACCTTCGGTTTTAAAACTATTTTTCGATCCCAGTGTGGATAATAAAGATTTAAAATGATCAAAATAATCAAACTCCCGGTTACCACATGTAACTATCATTGTTTGTAATTTCAGATCGTATGAAGAGGGATACATCAGTTCCTTCCAGTGATGGAGAGAAAGGTCAATTCACACACCATTCCTATGGCCATTATGGACATCAGAGCAACAATTACGCTCATTATGGACACGAGACCCACGTCACTGGAACTGTGGACAAGGATGGAAATATAAGGAACCAAAGAATACAGCAGCATCAGGTACACATTCGGTACATACAGGATCTTTGTATGGGTTACATTTGCAGGCGCGGATACAATGGAGGGGCAATTCCCTCCCTTCAGGGACTCTCCACCTACCATTTTTCAACATGTAAGCTCAAAAACACAATTTTAGACGACCTTTGATGATGTTAGGACTAAGGGGTAGAGATTCATCCCTGCATCCCACGGCTCCTCCACGGAAATATTTCAAAATTAAAGTTCGAAAATTTGTAATCAACATTTGTTAACCAGCATACGTAGTAAATGCTAAGTAACAAAATCAAATCGCCCCTCACGTAAAAAAATTCTATATCCGTCCTAGCAATTTTGTAAAGTTTAGGCCTTGAATGAAAGAATTGAAGTATAACTAATCATAAAAATGCATCTGTCGTGCAGAGAAGTATGAATTTTAGAATCTTTCAAATCATGGACATTTTTGAAATGTTCGGCTTACTTTTTTCCTTAATAGTACTAAAGGTAATTTGCAGTTTTTAAAATGGCACATACAAAAATTAGAACAACCAATTTCATATTCCTTTGGGAAGGAGAAGGGTATGTTAAATCTAACTTTTCTTAGTACGAACTTATCAACTTATCACGCACAGACGTACCGCACACTTTATTAAAAAAGATGTAATGAAGGTGGGAAACCATATCAGTTATCACTCAACTCTAAAAAAAATTACCCGCAATTACAATGTATTATTAAACATTAAAATATTCATTAATTAGGAAATTTCAAAAGGAAAAGTGAAAGATCAGAAAAAAAAAACTACCTCAAAGTTAAAAGTTTAATAGCATCTAGTCATTCGTGTGTTAAAAAATCAGAAACTGTAAAAGTTAAAGTTATTTCATCAAAACATTTCACTTAAAAGTATGTTTTAAAAATTCAACAACAGCTGCATTTATAAGAAATTATCTTCTGAGTTATTCCATAATGATTACAATTATGGGAATTTCAAGCAATAATTTGAATCTGCACAAAACTTACTATTCCCCCCCCCTCCCACACACATACTCTTCAAATAGTGAATAGATATTTACTTCCTAAAATTACTGGATTTTTTTTTTCGTTTTTATGCACCATTGTACTAATGAAAGCTGAATTACATGGTTACTATTTTTTAATTTCTAAATTACTTGAAAGTTTTCTAACGAATTAAATGCCTTTGCCTCGACTCAGCAGCTCTGAAGCAATGTTGAAGGAAAGTGATTTTAAAGATGCATCATTAAACTTTTAGGTGAAATTAGCTTATTGAAAGCGATTAACCTACTTTTTCTTTTACAGATACGGTCAGAAGGTTCACAGTCCATGCCTGTTCAAGGATCTCCAAATGACTTTCAATCAAGGTCTAATGATCAAAAGTTTCACCAGACAAGCCCAATGCATGGACAGCCTCCTACAGCAGGCCAAAATAACTTCAATGTAATGGGAAATGAATTTCGTCGTAACAGCGGTGGACAATTTTTGCTCCAAACTGATCAAGAAAGTGGTTATCAACTAAGTTTACCTCTAGGAATAAGAGCAGGGAATGCATATAGAGGTGGTATTCGTAGTCAAGGTCAATATGGAGTGGGCGGAACGCAACCACACATATCATCTGAATTTCAAAGATATCCAACTGGAACAGGAATATCTGGCGACACAAAAGTTGGTAGCATGCCAGTGGCACCAGACTACAGAGTTATACGTCCGCCCACACAACCTAAACCTATTTTGCCTGGAGTTCAGTACACCAATGGAAGAGTACAAGAACCAAGACCATCAGGGTCCCAGTACGATGAACATGGAAGATCTGTTACGATGCGTGCAGGTTCAGGACGACGCTACGATGAGTATGGACGACCTGTAGCAACAGGCGCATTTCCTGAACACCGCTACGATGAATA
The DNA here is from genome assembly GCF_026930045.1 of Uloborus diversus. Taxonomy (NCBI): domain Eukaryota; kingdom Metazoa; phylum Arthropoda; class Arachnida; order Araneae; family Uloboridae; genus Uloborus; species Uloborus diversus. The sequence goes on from NC_072738.1 coordinate 88,383,099, forward strand.
TGGAAGACCTATAGCTGCAAATGTAATTCCAGGTCGTCGCTACGATGCTCAAAGTAGGCCCATAGTCGCAGATACATTTTCAGGTCGTCGGTACGATGAATATGGAAGACCCATAGCTACAGGTGCATTTCCAGGGAACCGATACGATGAACATGGAAGAATTATGACAACAGAAGTTGTTCCAGGTCGAGATTACAATGGAAGAGGAAGACCAATAGCAAAAGATGGAACTGAAGGACTTACAGGTGGAGATCTGTCATCTGCGCAAAGTCCTATGCCCCCAGTCATGCACCAGGTATCAGGTCATCCAGCTTCAACATATTCAGGAGTTCATGACAGCTTCCCTGCAGGGATTTCTACTACTGCTGGCAAACCAAATGGTTTTGTATCAGGATCAGAAACTGTTAGACAACATCCAACTGCAACTGTTCCAGGTTATCCAAGTTCAGGTGAAGGTACTTTAGCCAGCCGAGATAGTTTGCATGAGAGACACCGTCCAAGTCAATCGGTCAATGGAAGAACATACGTTCCTGGTTACATGCCAGGAACTCACCCGGTAGGACCTTCAGGTTCAATTCCCACTTCACAAGGTATCTATGAGCATCATTTCAGACCATCTATTACTCCAGCAAAAATTCCATCCGGAGCTCCCAGTACCTTTTCACCGGGAATTCCTGGACAGCAAATTAGAAGCGACGTTATTTCTCCTGAAAGGGTACAAATAACTGATTCACAAGGGAAAGTCAGCCGAGGAGTACTGCCAGACTCACGGATTATTACTTCTCCTGAAGAATCGCAGCAAATTACAAGACATCAATATCAACCTGGTACTCCTGGTGAAGCCCAGGAACGTCCGTATGTTGCAAAAGGTTTTAGATCTCCAACAGATATTAAAACACCTTATACACAAACAGCGGGCGTATTAGATGAATCTTCTAGAATTTCTTCAGCTACTGTTCCCGGACGTGTTTTTGATTCCGTTGGATCTCAAGTAGATTCGGTTTATGGAAGGATTCCGTCAAGATTTGTTGACTTAAGAGGAAGAGAAGGTGCTGGGTGGCGTGGCACCGCTGACGTACCTAGCAGCACAGATATTCGTCAACTGTCTGGAGGAACACTGGTTGACAGCAAAGAAAGTCAATTCGGAGTTGGATCAAAAGATTCTGCTTCTTCTCAAACGCAAATCCAAAGCGGATTTGAAGGAACAGCAGCAGAAGCATCAGCAGCTGGTAATTATCGAGGTTTGGGGTCTCAAACTCAGGTTCAAGGAGGATACACGGGAAATGGCTCGTTTTCAGCTCAAGCTCAATCAGGTTTTACAGGTGGTTTGACTCAGAGTCAAGTTCAAGGTGGTAAGCGAGGTGGGATATCAGGATCAAGTGCTCAAGTCGAACGTGTTGGTGATGCTCAAAGTCAAGTACAAATAGGGCAACCTAGTGGAGCTGCAAGCAGCAGTGCACAAGGCAGATTTTCCACGGGTACCACACAAGTTCAAGCCCACTCCAGTAACACTGGAGGAAGTGCCGGCGCACAAGCACAATCTCGTGGTTTGAGTAACAGCCAAGCGCAAGTTAATATTGGAGGAGGAGATTCTCGGCATCAAAATGGTTTTCAGGGCACAGTCTCTGCTTCCGTCCAGGGGGGACTTTCATCAGCTCAGTCACAAACGCAGTTACAAGGAGGTTATGAGTCAGGTCGAACCTATAGTGCCACAGCTCAAGGAGGTTTCGATTCAATGTCAGCATTTCAGGGTTCTGTACCAGCAGCTGGATCATTGGCTGCGCAAACTAGCCTTCCCAGCATTTTGCCGCTGTCCCAAAGAACAGATTTCCCTAGTATTAGAACTACCAACAGACATCATCCTACTGGAGTAAATGACAGAGGGATCCATGGGGTTAGTTCTGGTTTGGTTCCAAGAGTTCCAGATTCTAGATTTCCAGGAATTAATGGATTTACTGCAACCAACATAACTCGTCCTACAGATGTGCAGGTTAGACATGCTTCCCCATCAAGCTATGATTCCTACCAACCCGGTTATCCATCGAATTTAATTCCACCAGACGGATTACCAGATGTTTCAGACGCTCGAAGAATCTCTGGTATTCCTGTAACGTTGTCTGGTAGTCAAGAAACACCAGGAGTCATGCCAAGTTTTACCAGAACACCGGAAACACAGCCACGTATTCCAGGAACACCTGCAATAATTCCAGGAGAATTACACAGTATTCCAGGACTGCCGGGATTGCCACCAAGCACTCAAGGCATGCCTAGCATTCCAATAATATCAGGAACAATTCCAGGAGTTCCCGCACCATTATCCAGTATTCCAGGTATTCAGGAAGTGCCGAGACTATCAAATATTCCAGGCATGACTGGCATGCCAAGAATATCAGGAACACTTCCAGGACTGCCTGCAGCACAGTCTAGTATTCCAGGTATTCAGGGGGTGCCAGGGACATTCTCAAGAACTCCGACAGGAGTTTCGGGCATTCCCGAAGGAATAAGTATTCCAGGAATGATTGGAATGCCAAGAACATTATCTGGTTTACCGAGCATTCCAGGAACATTGACAGGAGCTCACAGAATGCCAAGTACCTTTCCAGGCATTGCAGAAAGACCAGAAACGTTAACTGGTACACTTCCAATAATGCCTGGATCTCAACCAAACATTCTTTCTCAACAATTTCCTAACTATCATTTCTCCAATCAATTACCAATTCATAGCAGGTATCCTGGATCTGAACAATTTCATACAGGTTATCCAGTTACTGGTAACCAACCTGGTATGACCCCATCAGGTCGCTTGCCATCGCAGACATACCCTGTTGATTTGAAACCAGGTGTTACTTCTGCAATTTTACAGCCCCCTGCTGTCAGTAGGCCAGAATCAAGACCTGTTGACGCTCCAAACATTTTTCAAACAAGTCTTCCTGGATCTCAAGGACCTCTTCCTGGTACTGCACTCCAACCGATGATACCTGGTCAACTACAAATATCACCACCTGGGCCGACTTTCCAACACGGACCGCATCAAGGGCAGACAATACTACAATCTAGACCTTCTGGACAAGTACAGCAACCCGGTACACGCGAGCCTGATGGGAAAGATTGCTGTGAAGCTCTCAAAAATTTGAAACAAAGATGCTGCGGAACTTCGCGCTCATCTTGTTGTACCGACGGCCCTGGCGATAATGACTTTGGATTAAATGATTCAGATGAAAGCAATGGAGAAAACTCTTGTAAAATTGTTAAAGCTATTTGTTATATAGTTTATAAACCGATTGGTAAGGCTCGAATATGCAAACCAATGAAAACGAATGGTTGTTGAAGTGGTATAAAGTCGCAATTATTGAAAGAACCACGAATTTTCATCTCTGAACTTCCAAAGATGAAATTCTGACAGTCATAATTTCACTCTCCTTCAGTCAAACTCTTAAGTGAGATTTCAAACTTTCATTAAATTATCACAAAAATAATGTGTACTTTCTTTTACATTTAAAAAAAAAAATTTATACTGAAAATGAGAGATAACGTGAAATAACTAACAGAATTAGTTTATTAGTCATTTATTCTCTGCTGGCATAAACAAAGGTATACAATTCTTAACTTCTGTACAACATAAGTAGCTTACATCTCATTATAATACAGATATATACAACAAACATTTTTAAACAAAGGTACTAAGTAGCAACTGCAATATTATGTACAAGAAATTCACTGAAGAAGGTCCATTAAATTGTAGTTTTTCTTTAGTCATATATTAAAATAAATGTCTACTTTGTTCAAACCGTTAAAGAGCAGAATCTACTGTAGGATCGTGTTATAACAACTTCTAAAAAAGATTTGCATAAATAAGAATCTGGCATTTCATAGAGAGTACTCAATGAAAGTTGCCATTTACATTCCATGAAGAAATGACGTAAACTTCAAGCATTCTCACCGAGTAATGCATTAAACGCTAAATTAATTTTATTTACAGTACACGTATTTCATCTTGGCGGGTAAGTTGATGTTTGGATAACGGATAAATTGATGTTCGAATTACAAGGGTTCTGATTAAAGAGGCTCTACTGTACCAATTTATATATCACCAGGTTTCCCTTGGGCAGCGATGAATTTCAACTAATGTGCATTTCTGTGCCATGTGACCCCCCTCCTCCCTGGTGGGCATAGGCAGGAGCGTGCACAGGGGAGGGGGAGAAGGGACACCTTTTAGCCCAGGACTAAGCTTGAAGGGGGCTCAATATTTTAAAAAACAGGCTTGAAATATAGGGGTAAACAATATGGAGGGGGACCCAGAAAAGTCACTTGTGATGGGCCCAGAAATTTCTGTGCATGCAGCTAAGTGGCATAAACCACAATCTGAAACACAACCTTTTAAATGATAGCCTAAATAAATAAGTAAAACTTTGTTGTGAGCATGATGAAATTTATGTAGGAAACAACATATTTATACAAATAGGGAAGTTGCAACCTATTAAATATTCATATTTTGACTATTGGATATTGTTAATTGACCCTCAAAACTAAAAAATTCACCATCGCCGAATTTTAAAACACCATGATTGATTTTTAATGAATTTTTAAAAATCCACGCGCAAAAGTGCGCTCTTCTGAAACCTCTCGAGCTTACGTCACAGGGCACTATGGGCAGCCTTCCGCCGAAGATCCCTTGTTTTCACTACGGACATTTTGAGCGCGCTGATATTTTTATTTTTTAGAAATTCAATCATCCTATGGAGGCCGGATTCGTTAAAGCACAATCTACTAATCTTTCTCAAATAACATCAATGATGGTATTTGAATATTTCCGAGAGGATGAGAGGTTTAATGTTCCAGAAACGCGAGGAGTTAAATGCGAGGAGGTAAGCCTTACGTTTCGTCTTCGATGGCAACTGCGTGTCCTTCGACTTCTCCCGCGGCGGAAGAGCGCATTACGTCACTTCCTGTGCCATTTGACGTCACAAGCGCTTGAACTTTAAAAATTAGTTTAAATAAAAATACTTATCGTATCGCAAAAATTTTTTCACCTATGATGTTCATACATGTTACTCTATCATATAAAAATAAAATTGAAAAATCGAAAACTTTCCTATTATAAATTTCAGAGATAATTTGGGGACTCTGAGCACATGCTTAAAAGGTCCTTCTGCAAATCAGTCCCTACTTGTTATAAATAAATGTAAAAATGTACCTTACATTACGGATAGAATATAGTTTACAAGTTTTTTTTTTTGATATTCCAATTCTTCTTTTAATAAAATGTATTTCAAATCAGTATATATCATACTTCTAAAAACAAGGGGAAAAAAATCCCTCTAATTTGCTCTACTATAAATTACTGCATGCAAGAAAATGTCGAGCTTAAAAACTCCTCATTTAAGTCATCCATATTATGCACTTCAAACTTTTTTTATGAGGGTTGATGAACACAGAGGGGCGTCCCAAACCAGGGGTGCCCACAGGGAGGGGCAAGTTGCGCCATAAACATTGGGGGGGGGGGATTTTTAAATTAATTTATCAATTTAAATTTATTCATTGATTTATTTTAATTGAAATTATTGTATTTTATTTTATTTCATTTATTTCTTTAGTTTGTGTGTGTGTGCCATTGGCGTAGCACAGAACTTTTCTAATAAAATAATAAGAATAATAAGTTAGAAAAATAATAAATAAAAAATATTTAAAAAAAGTTAAATAAAAGAGAGTTAAAAGTAAAAAAAGGGAAATAGGATCAAGAAAAATGGGGGGGGGGGGATTTGCACCGTTGAACTTGCGGGGGGATGGGCACCGGTCCCCTTGTCCCAAACCTTAATTTGAAGGGGGAGGCAGGTGAATCTGAATTTTGTCGAATGATTAAATATCAACATGCACACATGCCTGCATCTAATGAAAAGAGACAATAGGCATCATTTGAAAAGAAGTTGCAATATTATCTCCAAATTTGCCGAGTTGTGGGACAAAATTTGCTGAATAAAGAAATTTTTCGGAAGGTTACAGTGGCGTCCCACCGTGGATAGACGTGGAAAAGTGAACCATAAATATTATGTTGCTATAACACGATTCTATGGTGACTCCTTCAAACATGAAGTAAAATGATATATTCTAGTAAAAATAATAAATATATTTACAAGAATAAAAAATACTGCATTTTATGCACTTAAAATCTTTTTACATTGTAATTTTCACACAAATATAACATATAAATCATTACACATGCATGCAATGCATAAAATAATATCATAGTTAGATGGCGTATATTCATTAAAAACTCAGTATAATGGAATGCATTGCTATCACAGTAGCCATAAAGCATATGGGACTTTAAAGTTTTTTTTTTACTATGTACATCAAACAACACAATACAGAAGAGATGAAAAAAAAAAATCTAGCAAAAAATAAAAATGATTGATAAAAAAAAACTGCACAAATTCACACTTAAAATATAAATAGGAATAAATTTACATTGTCAAACAAATACAATAAAAAAAAAAGGATAAAGGGATGTATTTATTTTTTGAATGAACAATTTATAGAAAAGTAAAATATTTTTCCATTTACTTTATGCAAAGGGATAAAAAAAAAATGACCAAAATGAAATGCAACAAAAGTGAAGCATTAGTTTTAATTGTTTATAATTAATGTACTAAGATTTTTCTATGAAACATTGAAAAATTTATTTATTATAAGGCTGTTTATTACAGGTTAAAATAAATAATTGTGAGAACATTTCAATTTAAAGTTTAAGTTTTGTGTGATCCCATAGCATTAAAATGAACCAACTTTTAGGTACATTTAAAAATAATCGCTCCCCTTTTAAAGCTAAAATAATTTTCATATTCACTTTTGTTAGAAAATTTTATGCTTGTTATACACTAACAAGAAGTGACAAAATAAATCAAATACTACCTTTTTTCATTATATATAATGCCTAAATTTATTTATCCATTTTATTTCATTTCGGACATTACTATTTTTTTGGTCTTATTATTATTAAAATTTACAAAAAGTGATAAAATATAGAAACATCAACAAAATCAATTTACCAACAGATCAAGTGGTATAAATTTTTCTTTTTTTAAAATTTAACAACAAGACAATTTTAATTTCTTTCTAAAAGAAAAAGAGTTAAACCACGAGATGAAAATAAAAGAAAAAACCATATCTTTCTTTTTTTATATATATTACAAAAGAATTTTTTTAAAAAATTTATGAGGAAAGTTAAAGAAATTAACTTTTTTTCATGGAATTTTAGACACATCTAAGGTAATGTGAAGTCAATGAAAGAAGGAAAAATATTAACAACGTTTGACGGAACACAAGTAAAAGATTACAACCAGTCAACTAGAACAATCAGAATTTAACAAAAAAAAAAAAAAAAGCTTTGAGAAGAACAAAGTAAAAAAAAAAGCAATGAAGAACGAATTAAATTACCGTTTTAATGCACAATAAATAGAAAAAGCATGACAAACAAGAAAAAGTACGACAATAAGAAATGACAACTAAAAGCTAGCTGTAAAACATATTTCAAAACAAATACTTTAAAAATGCATTTACAATAACACAGTGTACATAAGAAATTGGATTTCATTACATCAATTTTAAAGTGAAAGATACTTTGAAATGGCATTATTTTCAAATAGAGAATTAGCAACTAGATTTAGTTAATTCGAAGGAAAAAGAACACAGCGCCATTTAGTCAGTACCAGTACATTGTTACTCATGCAGGCTTTTAAGAATAATTTAAAGCAATTAGTTTATCCCTACAAATGGAGCAAACATAACAGGGAAGTTTTGTGAAGGCTATACAGATCCTAATCACAGCATTACAATGCTGCCAGGCTAGGTTTGCCCCAACTGTAGTCATATTTTGTTTAGGGGAAAAAATACCTTTATTGTTTTCAAATTTAATTATGCTTCAAAATATCTACAAATAAAATGTGTGATTCATTTCAGAATACTCATTACCTCACATTTTAAATGTGCTAAAGACAAAATCAGAATTTATTTATCTATTCAATTTGAACACCAAAGAAGCTCATAATTCACTGAATTCTTGGGCACAACATAATAGTAAAATATTTTAATTTTTAGTAAAGAATACGAAATGAGACATTCAGGCTGAACTACATTTATAAAATAAAAACCAGTTTCAATTTCACCCACAAATTTAGTAGCAGATTCATAGTGGAAGACAGTTTCTAGAGTATTTATTCCCTTATCTTCCATGGTGTCCTATTTTAACCACATACACTTCAATGCATAAAAACATATACTTTACAGCAGTAGCGGATACATGGGGAGGGTCATGGGGGTTATGACCCCACGAAACCATCGACAATATTACCATCTACATTGTATTTGAACATTTTATGAATAAAATTTAAACGATTTCAGTTGTCTTTTCAATTTATTAATTATTTTTGAAATTTCTTCTTTCATTGCTTATGAAATTAATTTGCAACGTTAATGCATATTAGGAGTCCTATTCCTGACCGATTTCGTGCTTTTTGTTGACACCCAAGCATTTTATGACATTTTCCGTGTACCCAAAACCGTAGGTTTACTCGAAAGGGGGGGGGGGAGCATTTTGTAGCATGACCCTCCCCCTAAAATCATAGTCTGTATCCGCCCCTGCTGTACAGTAACACTGTCACGACCTGATGGATCAATTTAAAAGGACAATAACTCAGAAGTTAAGCTTATAATAATACACTTTAAAATACAAGTATCTCAAAGCTTAGTGCTTTTTTGAAACTGCAGTCAAAAGTTCCTCACAGAGAAAAAAATATAGCACGGATCACTTTCAAAAAAAGAAAAAGAACATAAATACAAGAATAAAATTTTAATTTTATAAATAAAATCCTTCAGTTAACATAAATATACATGCAAGAAAGATTCAGAACAGAAACACCGAGTATTGGCTGAAGTAGGACTTGCAATCAGTGAACCCAGCATTATATGTCTTCTTTCAGAACACTTTTTAATTGATGAGTTTTTTTAAGAGCCGAATTTTACTCTTAGAATACACAGTACATCATTTTCTCTAGCAAAGAATTTCAATTTGGTTCCGTTTATAAATGATCTCCATGACGAAGTTTCCCTCATGAGAGTTCGTTCAAAGTTGCAGAACATTTTAAATTTTAGTGTTCTTTTACCGAAATTTGTAGCCTAAGGAGGGTCCACCCAAAAGCTAAGCGTCAGCTTGAAAAGAAATATAGCATCACTTACCATAATGTTTCAGTTATTAAGAATGCTCCAAGAACACAACATGTGAGCAAAAATGTCTACAGTCATTTTGTTAAACTGATAAGATAAGTGAATAATAAACGGGGGGAACAATCTCTCTATAAAATGTAGATTTACAACTATTTAAATATTTAAGCTGCAAAAGTTGCTACTGATAGAGACTAACTGATAATTTTTCATTAGAAAAATTTTAATTTTTCTAAATGAGCTTATGCACACTTTTTAAAGAAATTTTTATTCATTAATGGTTTGGCCTTGATATGTAAGAAAACATTTAAAGTAGTTTCCACTGTTGCCATTTTTCCTTTTCAGTTCTTTACACAGACCAACGAAAGCAATGCATTTATCATATAAAAGAACTACTTTTTAAGATTTGATCATAACAAATTCTTGCTATACACTTCGTTGACTTTGTGATGCAATGGAGGAAAACATTCATACGATTATTGACAGAAACAGAACTACTTTGTAGAAAAATTATTATTTGGACCTCTTTACTATTCAAAATTCATAATTAATGAAAAAATGTAAAAAAAAAAAAAAGCATAACCTGGATCACCACCACAAAGACCTTTCTCACTTACTAGACAGATTTACAAGAAGAATTATTTCGCTGTTATGATCACTAGAATGAAAATTTTAAAAACATCTATGCCTGCAAAAGCTCTTTAAAAAATATGCATAGAACCTCTTCTTCTGAATTCCGCAAAATGTTTTCCTTGTGGAAATAGCTTCAATGGACACTCTGTAGAGCTTTTAGGAGTTAATATTCTGTCTATTTTGGAAACAGTTTAACAGCATTTACAATTTCTCGAAGATCTCATCCCAAAAAGCTTTTGGAGAAGTCTACAATCTCTTCCAACTTTAAGCTCCATAAAACCATTACAGAGATACTTTTTGCAAACTGTCCTTGCAGATGCTATGGCGAGTCACCAAACTGGTATATTTCTCTTCAAGGACTATACCGTATTCTGCCAATATCTTTGCTGATAAAAGTCTCTTCCGGTGATGAGGGGGGTGTTTCCGTTAAGGCTGCCATGCAGACACTCCTCTTTTGGGGCCATGTTTTAGCATTCTTCTTCTTTCTGTTTGGTTCAAAGCTAACTTTGTCTTGACTTGCTAGGACTATGTTAGAAACCATTACCTTACACCCGCGGCACACTGGCTCAAGAGGACCCTTTAGCTTGTCCTTTTTGGAGGACTTGCTCTCCTTAGGATCTACAGTCTCTGAATGGATCAGTGTCCTGGAACGTTGGAGAGGCACTTTCTTTCTGGGAGGTAGAGCGACCGTCTGACTTTTCTTTTCCGGAAATACATACACGGATTCGGAGTGCCGGAAGTTTATCCGCCTCCTGGCGTGACTTTCGCAAATGGTTTTCTGCTTGCGAAGTTTTGGAGTGTCATCAAGAGTTTCTGTGGTAGTGGAACTAAGAAAAAATAATTTATGAAATACAATGAGAGTATTTCTTTAGTGTGATATATGGAGATTACAAACTTGCTAATTCATTAACAAATTATCACAAAATAAAATTAATGTCAGACATTTTAAGACAGGTTAACAATTTCAATTTTAAGCAAGGGAATGAAAGCTGTGTAAAGCAGTAATTTCTAGGGATTAAAACCAAACAGTAAATTTAGAGACTTGTTTAAAATTTGAAAGTAAAGGTACAACCAACTGACCAAGAGTGACACACAAAATGATTTTGTACTAAAAAAATGTATCAAAATTTTTACAAATAAGAAAACTTTACATTGAAATTGAAATGCACTTAGAACAGATAACTATAACTAGGGTTCATACATTCTAGATGACCACTTTCATTTAAAAATACTCAATCACTACATTTAAGACACAAAAAGTATGCATACCACAGGAAAAACTTGAAATTTTATCCATGTAATGGATAAAAAAATCCCCTTGATATTTGAAAAATAAACTATACTCCAATAATGTACATTCCAATTTGATTTTTTTTATCAGGTTTTTTTATTTTTTTTAAAATGCAGTTGCATATTTATAATCACAAAACAGTCACAGAAGAACTAAGTAACAAAAACAGAAAGAAGTTTCCTTAAAGTTCTGAAAAATATTTTTAAAGTAAGGCATTTTGGTGTCCCAGAAAAAAAAAGCATGAGATGTGGTAAAGTTGCAACAGATAATGTATAAAAGTTAAGAAAAGAAAAAGATATTTCTCTGAACATGAATGCAATAAGCGTAATATTGAGAATGAGGTTTAATCTCTTTAATTAAATAATTTAAAACAATCCTAACACAGTCGGCACTCAGTCAACAGCTTTGAAAATGTGTAATGTGTAGCACCCAAATATGACTGACATTTAGCTGAAAATGTAATATTCTAATGGAGGTTTAATTCTATCCCACACCCCTTCATTAGTTGCGTTCACATGAGACTTTTGTAACTCCCATTTCCCTGCTCTAGCTCAGAAAATAACTGGTTGGAAAATTTATCATTCACATGTGAAGACAGATTGTACCCGAGGAAGCGATTTTATCCAACATCCTTAGTGGTTATACCCAGCAAGTAAACAAACTTCTTTTGCATAGTGCATTCGAGGAAAAACCCAGCATTTACTCCAGAAAAGAAGCAGGAGGAAGAAAGATCCACATTAACCTGGGAAATAACCGGAATGCGGTATAAAGTAGGTTTTTCCCATGGTTGAAAAGCTTCCATTTTTGAAAAAGTCTCTGCAACTACATAGTGACAGCTATAATAATTAAAATTCCAAAAGGAAAAAACAGAATGTTTTCTTTGAAATAGTCCCCCCAAAATCAGAACAAAAACAAAAATCTCAAAAAATGCATCCAGAAACAGTGTTATCCCAAAAATGCAGATGAATGGTGAGGTGACCCTAACTAGTATTTAAAAAAATTAAAAACTTCGACTTTTTAAGCTCACTCAGTTTTAAAACTAGAAACATTCTTACCTGCCAAAAACATCTGAGAATCTCCAGAAGCTATGACTAGATTCCTCTTCAGGGGGTGGACTGGGAGTGGGACTGAGCATATACACTGGTATCCTTGCAAAGTGCTCGGTGGGAATGCGCATCTACAGATCAACTCAATAATGTTAGAAATCAAAAACAAAACTTGCATGCATTTTTCTCAAAATTTTAAAAATAACATATATCATATCATAAATTTCTGAAGGTAAGCAGTTGATAGCAGATTTGATGCATGAGTTTAATGCCATATTTATGGAAAATCAATGGACCGAAATTTGCGTTACGGAACTCAGAAGGGAAAATTCAAGGCATCCATCTTATGCTTCATTAAAAACTTCTTTCATTTTGTCAAGTCTCATTTAAATGCATACCTGCATCTATTGAGAGAGACATAAACAGTAGATATTACTTTGAAAAGCAGTAGATTTTTTGGTGTATAACAACAGGAGGAAAATATTAGATTTTAAATTGAAGATTTTTTAAAAATTAAGCTTTTATTTGAAACTATCACAAAATTTTGCTTTAACTTTTTCAAATCAAGATTTGAATGAAAATAAACAATGTTTTTTATAGTCTTTGAACTATGCTTAATAAAAATCTCAAACTTAAAAGAATTCAATTCCTAACACAGATGCTAAAAATCATATCTTTAATTAAAACTATAAAAATGGTAAACAAGACAAAATACTCTTAGAATAATATTTTAATCTAGTCATGGTCATTAATATTAATTTATTTGAGCAAAAAAAAAATAAATAAATAAATAAATAAATAAAAATAACGGAACAAAAAAATCTCTGATTTAAGGTAATTTTTGAAAATTTCATTATTTATTGTCACTTTGGATTATGTGAGATTTGCAGCTAGTCTTCATGAATACTTTTAGGAAATATTTTTTCAAAAATAAAGTTAATACTAAATAATATTATAAATGATAATACGTTAAACTTATACTTTCAAACGTTAGTTATTTCAAGCATTAAAACACTAATTATTTAGACTTTAACCAAAGAAGAGGGGTTATTTTCCCTCAAACAATAAATGTGTGATTCTCTAAAATCTTAACAATATTATGCGCCAGAAGCTTAACACAAGAATTGTTTGTCCTAGAATTTTTTTTCTTTTTTTAGGCATGACTTGTCCGATGTTATTTCATTCTTATTAAAACAATAAATCATTTATTTTTTCCTACAAAAATTTTTGAATACCCAGAAAATCACTCTTTTGGCATGTCTCCATTCTGAGATAAAATGGGAAGGAATGGATATAAATGCACTATGCATTTATATCCATTTCACAAATTAAATTTGCAGTACGAAATTATGCATATAAAATAAAATTCTTTGAAGAAATTCAATTATTTAAATAATCAAGGTACATCATTTTTAAGTTTGTCCACATATTTTAATGTAATTCTCCTGTCCTAGGAATGAGTTCAAATATTATAGATTTAAAAAAAGGAATTTTCAATCTGTTATACTACAATACTGTTTATTATCAACATTTTGTTGGATTCCTTAAGTATTTTATTAGTATGATTTGTCTGCTGTCCTTATTAAAATTTTGAAGTTAAAAAAAGAGGCATGTAACATTTTTGGTGTCATTCTCCTGGACAATATTTTTGCATTAAATAAAAGAAAAAAAATATGCTACTCATAGTGTATAGTTGAATTAAGTGGACAGAATAGAAAAGTAACATTCTTTACCTTAATTATAATCCTCGACCTACGTAACAGACAAATTGGAAGGAAAAAGTCATTCTACTGGCGCAAAAAAAAAGTCATACTCCTGGCGAAAAAAAAAAAAAACCTTGCTTTTATGGCATTATTTTCAAAGCACTTATAATACATCCAGCAGAACAGATTTTATTTTCAATACATTAGATAGAAAATAAGATGATGATAATAAAAAAAAGTGGAAATTGGTACACGATAAATAAGATAAATTAAAAAAACATAGCGGTTGAAATTTATTTATTTATGTTTCTTTTGTTTTCTTGTTCAGATGAATCTTGCAAAAAGATATTTGTTAGTTATACATTTTTTAATTTTAACATTGCTGGATTAGGTAAATGAAACTGCTTGAAATTTCCGACTTTGATAAATTAGAGCACAACTTTCTAGAATTAGGTAAATAATTTTCTTAATTAGAGGATTAGAAATAACAAACAATAGAACTCAACAAGAAAATTGTTATTAATTTGTCACTTTATAATTTCAGTATAGCAATTATTTTTTTTTTCTGTTAAAATAACTTTGTTATTCCTAGTGTAAGCTATTCAGAGTGAATAATGTGGAAAAACTGAGATTGGGACTCGAAGAGATGTTCGCAATTTGGGAGTGTGCATCAAGGGAGGTTTTTCATGCAATAAAACACTTTTTGATTTAGGTTACAGTTATTTCTTCATTACTACAGTTAAATTTGGCGAAACTCATTTTGTTACTCTCCTGGTACTGCTTGTCTCTCCTGGTATGCAAAAATTTGCCCTCCTGTTTTGAGGGGTGTAGCACAGTTAAAGTGAGTTCCTCTATTTTGCTCTTAATAAGTTCCCAACAAAGAGTAAGTATAATTTTTTTCATTTTTTAAAAGCATTTTTATTAAAAAAAAATGATTGAAAAATGTCAGGTTTTTAGAGAATCACCCAAATGTTTTTGACAAAAGAGCATGACAGTAGCGTATTCAGTACAATACATACAAACACAATGTTTTTATTATTATTAAATAAGGAAAAAAAACTCACCTTGCTGCTGCATTTATCACATACTGTTCTTTCGCACAGTTTGCATTTGACACCCCAAGGTCCAAAAAAGAAAAATCTCACTTGTTTGCATGTGAAGCACACCTGGCAAAAAAAAAAAAAAAAACATTTATGAAACTCTTATATAAGTACTAAGTTACACAGGACATGGAGATTTTGAAACTAAAAGCGTTTTGTAAAATAATGACTCAAGCTAAAGCTTACTTGATCGAAACTGTAATGCATTTAAGATAATAAAGCTGAAAATATATTTAAAAAAAACAACAACTCCATTATAATATTAAGATCTGCCTTTTATTAGTTTTGTTTTCGATTTCAATTTGTGGAAATCACCTGATGAAAATGCGTTTTTTTATTCTAAACTATAGCATTACAATCAATTATATTATGGCAATTTGGCACGATGATAACAAAATGACCAGGAACTCAAAGAAACCATCACAACTCTCTTCCAATCGTTGGTGGCAACATTTTATGAGAAGGGTATTTCAAAGCTTCCTCACAGATATGACAAATGCCTCAATCATCAAGATGATTATATAGAGAAATAATCTTTACCCCCTACTCCCTACATTCGACAATAAAATTATTTTTTACATTAAACCATTTTCTTTTATAGCTTACTGATGGTTGAAAATAAAAGTAGCCCTTGCTATTATAGCACAAAAAAAACATCATCTAGCATTTAAAAAAATATTTTTACCTTTCCTTTTCGGAGATCCTCGTACAAGGCTTGGTCTACAATGACAGACTCGAGCTCTGCCTTTGTGAGAACATTCCTTATATGCACCACTTCTTCTAATGTTAGGGATAGGCACTCCAAGGACTGCCATTGAGACTGCATATAAAAGGAAAACAAGGATTGTTAAAAAGTAAACTTGAACTTGAAGTAACCTAGTATCCCTTCTTGGAAAGGGTTCAAAGAAAGGCTACTAAGAATGATAGTAAGAGGGCTTTTAGTTTTAGATTATGATGCCAGACTTAAAAGACTTAATATGTACAGCCTGAAGCAAAGGAGTGTTAGAGGGGACATGATTCAATTGTTTAAATTTATCAATATTAAAGATGATAATGGGTTAAAGCAGGAGGAAGGGCGATTGCTTTATGCTATTCAAATCTCAGGCTAATTGAGGAGAAAAATTACTACATTAGTAGGGTTGTGGGCACTTGGTACAGCTTACCAGAACAGGCTGTAATGAGTAATGGGGTCGATAGCTTTAAAAGGGCTAGTGATCTTCATTGGTGACTAATAAACTGACTAGGACCAACCTAGCTGGGCCTGAAGCCTGTTGCTGGTTGTGACATTTGTATTTGTATTAACGACAAAATGTGGACACATTCATCCAAACAATGTAAAAATTGAATTAACAAATTGAAGATAATAGAAATTGATATTTCTCTAGTCACATGCAAATACAGTCAAGCTTATCTACCTTAAACACGACACAATAGACCAGTGGTAGAGGTAAATGCACTCTTTTCGAGTGCCCCTTTTCAATTTTCAACCTTAAACACTAGTTCCTTTGGAAATTCAATTTTACAGCTTTTCAAGAGCGTACTTTTTGGGATTGATTTTCCCTGAATATATTGAAGCAATTCAATTCACAAACTAAAATATTTTGAGTAAAGTGAATGACTTGCTCACACTCAAAATATCAAGGTCTTGTTTCAAGAAATAATGCCCACTGCATGGTCTAAAGGCATTGATTCAGAACCAGTAGATCCAGGTAGGGCTCGACCGATGGCATTTTTTGGCCGATGGGCCGATGCCGATTGTTGGCCGATTGTTCAAAGATGGCCGATGGCTGATGGCCGATTGTTTTCCTCCAAATGGCCGATGGCCGATGGCCGATGCTGTTGGCCGATGGCAAAAAAAATAAATAAATAAATATAAAATCTAACAGAAATAAATTGATAAGTTTGTCAGGGATTTAAAGGATTATTGATTCATTTCACTTTACTTCCTTTCTACGAATAAGGAATTGTAAGCCCCCCCCCCCCAAAAAAATCAGATTTCGACCTAAATTTTTATTTTACGATCATCCAATTTAAACTTCAGAAGTTTTTTCTGCGCATATGTACATGCATATGTACCTAAGAACATATAGATGATCGAAATATCCATTTTGAAAGTCTCCTTAGTTAATTATCGCAAATTATCTTGTGATGTTTTCATGCGCGTAAACTTATGTCACTCAAAAACGTTATGAAATAGTAAGTTGAAAACTCATACGTAGGTAGTATGATCTAAAAGTTCGAGGACAAGTTGTATAAAAATTTACCGTAAATCTATCTACAAAATAGTCACCTTGAACGACTATGCATTTCTGACACCGTTCGTATAGCTTTTAGAAGGACTCCTGGAAGACATTTATCGCAACCTCCTGTAAGGCCTCTTTCGCTGCTGTTTTGACTTCATCGTGGGGAAAAAGGCGACTATCATGTTGAGGATGCACGGTTTGATTGGTCAATACTCTGATATGACAAACCAATAACATCACGTTTCGTCGGACTTAGCTCCGTGTGATGTTTACTTGTTCCCAGCAAAAAAAAAAAAAAAAACATTTGCATGGACGCCGCTTTCTTCCGTCAGTAGAAGATAAAGCTGCATCACAGAATGTAGCAAAAAATGGCTTCCAGGAGTTTTTCCAAAAGTTATATGAACATTGGCAGAAGTACATAGTCCCTCAAGATGACCTTTTGTAGGTGGATGTGCTTCGGTAATGTGAACTATTCTAGGTAAGGTTTTATACAGCTTGTCCCTCGAACTTTTGGATCGTACTACTTACAATCTGTATAGGGTGTAATTATGCTTCTCCTTTTTTGACTGCTGTATGATGGAAGACAAAGAACAACAGCCAAAAAAAAAAAAAAAAAAAAAAAAAAGGAGGGGAAACAAAGAAACAGTCTTAACCAATTGATTTTTTTTATTATTGAACATATAACTAAGATTTCAGTATTATTGTAATAATGTTTGAATTTAGGTAAACTAAACATAGTTAAAAAGCATTAAATTATGTTGTTTAATCATTAAAAAAAAAAAAAAACTTTGAAACCGTCAACAAAGTACGCTATTAAAGTGGAAAGATTGCACGTAGACATTTTTTAGTCATCAAGTTAAACAAAAAAGGTAACAGATAAATTATAATATTAAATCATAATAGGAATATTTTTATACTTATTTAAAATTTATGAGTAGAAAAGTTGGCATTTTTCATAAAATGTATAACAGTGACATAAATTTTGCGGAAAAAGGAAATAGCCATGAAATGAGCGAGGTTCTTAAAACGCAGCTACAATAAACAAACTCAATATTTACACCAAGTTAATAACTGAATACATATATATACTACTTGATTTGATGTTTGCACACGTAATATTGAACAATTTGATTGATTAATCTTTTATGAAGCACTACAATCACGTTCAAATTAAATTTTTCAATTTAACAATAATTTTCTGAAATTTAAAAAATTGCATAGTAGAAAATCCTTGAAACTTTTCTATAACATATTATTAAACATATGATGAAAACGAAAATAACTTATTCATTGATTTTATATAAATACATAAAAATAGTTACAACAGAAAAAAAAATCGATCGCTATTAATGATGCAGAAAAGGTGGCGCATTACAAAATATAGGTGAAACAAGTATAAAAAATACGCAAAATGACATTTCTTGACCAAAATAAATAATCGCTAAATATTTAAGAAATGCTTGAAACGACGAGGGTGGATTAGGGGGTCACCCTCTGATTTTGGAATAACTCACAATGTTAAACTTCGGCCCCAACTTCGGCTTAATTTTTTTAGTTCAAAACCGCTACCACCAACGCCTCGGAAGAGTTTCTGAATCTACTTCAGCACTTCCGAAGAAAAAATTCAAAATCCCTTTGTTTTCCGAATTATGTCACCATTCAAAACGTCTTTAATCAATTTCTAATTAATGCTCGAAATTCTTCCTAAACAATAGATAAAACTTGAAAAAAAAATCTCTAATTTTATGAATGGTGTTAGTTTTAAACAACTCGGAAGTACAACTTTAGTTTAATTTCAGAAATTGTGGGAGTGGGAGGAGGAGCACGCAAGTGTTCTCGGAAATACAAAAAATAGTCGTAAAAAATAGAGTTCAAAATAATCATAAACATTGAGCAGAAAAACCCTTTTAAAACTTGCACCCGAGTTTGTTTTGACGTGCAGTGGTGGATTTAAAATGTAGCAAATGTTGCATTTGCGCGAGATGGCCCCATAACCATAGGGGCACCGTAGGAGTTACAAAAATGCTTTCGATAAATGTTTTACAACTTTTGTGATAGAGAAATACCGCGCCAAAATGTATTTCGACGGGCCCCAAACTTGTAGCTCCGCCGAAGCGATACAGAAAAGACTGCATTACTGTGGTTCATATTACAAACATCGAAAAATAAAAAATTACCGTCGGTTCAACAGGAATCGAACAAAATGAAACAAAACCGGTTCTGCCATCTCATATTTGTTTCCATGGTCTCCAATTCTGCAATATATCACCAAATGATCGTCAGTCTGAGGCGCTATATTAGTTTTGCATTGAAATAAGTAATTAATAGCCACAAAAAATCAGTTAATAGGCTTTTTAGAACACCCGATCGAAAACAAAAAGGGAAAGTCACAACTGGAACGTGCGCACTTCCCACAGGCGAAAATTTAGCCTTCTACAGCTTACCATTTTTTAGTTATGACTTATGAGAGATACATACGTACATCCAGCCGCAAGAAACAACGCAATAATTAACGTGTTTGGTATCTGAATGCAGTATTAAAAACTCTCTCTTTCAGGGGTGACTAAAATATAAATTCAGACTGAAATTTAAGTAAACAATTTTGTTTGAAAACAATAACTCCCTTTACTTTGCATTAAAAAGTAAAACGAAGGTCTTTTTTTTCAAAAACATCGGCCAACTCCATCGGCTTTTCGATGTTTTTAAGGCCGATGGGCCGATGTTTCCTGCAAGTTAGCATCGGCCGCCGATGCCGATGGCTAAATTGTTGAACCATCGGCGCCGATGCATCGGCCAGGCCGATGCATCGGTCGAGTCCTAGGTCCAGGTTCTAATCCTGGGGTTGTGACTGCTTTGAGAAGCAAAGAGATGAAGTGTTGTAACACATTTTCATCACATAAGGAATACAAAGTGTTGAGAGCTTTACTTAGTGCAACATTTCAATAGGGAAGTTGCAACCTATTAAATGTTCATATTTTGGCTATTGCATATTGTTAATTGACCCTCAAAACTAAAAAATTCACCATCGCCGAATTTTAAAACACCGTGGTTGATTTTTAATGAATTTTTAAAAATCCACGCGCAAAAGTGCGCTCTTCTGAAACGTCACTATCCTACGTCACAGGGCGCGAATGGGCAGCCTTCTGCCGAAGATCCCTTGTTTTCGCTAGGGACATTTTGAGCGCGCTGATATTTTTATTTTTTAGAAATTCAATAATCCTTTTGAACACACTATGGAGGCCGGATTCGTTAAAGCACAATCTAAATAATCTTCCTCAAATAATATCAATGGTGATATTCGAATATTTCCGAGAGGATGAGAGGTTTAATGTTCCAGAAACGCGAGGAGATAAGCCTTTTACGTTTCATCTTCGAAGTCGAATGCACGTTCTTTGATTTCTCCCATGACATGGGAACCGGTTCGCTAGCGTTTCTCTCCTATCGGACGTCACTTCCTATGCCATCTGACGTCACAGGCGCTTGAACTTTAAAAATTAATTTAAAAAAAGCTACTTATCGTATCGCAAAAATTTTTTCACCTATGATGTTCATACATGTTACTCTATCATATAAAAATAAAATTGAAAAATCGAAAACTTCCCTATTGTTTTGTCCTTAAAATGCTGTAAATTAGCACGCCACTTACAGATTTCCAATAGTCGGACCTTGCTTGACTAGAAGATTCGTGGAAGGGCAGCCTTCTTCCTCCAGGCACCATATCATCTAGTGGCGTTTGGTCACCTGATTTAGGAGGAGACTCACACACACTGATGCTGTGTCTTCTCTCAGAACCTAATGACTCTGAGGAGGAAAAAAATGAGAGAAAACAGTTTTATAAATAAAAATCATAAAAAGCAATTAAAATTTTGATACTGACATTGATCAAATTTTTATGCGTAGGTTTGAAATATTAAGACAACTTTCAATGCATTTCATAGTTTAATTTAAATATCA